>NW_025765128.1:0-256007 GCF_003918875.1 Haliotis rubra | reverse complement strand
ATAACAGCTCCATTTTTTACAGCAGAAGCAAACGCCATATTAGCGGCTCTTAAATATATTCAACGACATCCCAAACATAAACAATATATAATATTTTCCTGACTCTCTTTCTTGTCTTCAGGCTATTAAAATCTTTCTTGTAAACATCCACTTTTATTAGAAATTATTGAATTATATAATGAGCGTGCTACTGGCCAATGCGACATCGTCTTTTGTTGGTTACCCAGCCACGTTGGCATTTCTGGGAACACAATGGCTGATCTTGCTGCTAAGGCAGCACTCAACAAATCTGTGACACCACTTCTTATTCCTTACTCTGATTACAAAGCTTGCATTGGAACTTACATCCGTGATCTGATGCAGAAGAAGTGGGACACCCAAGTAGGTATAAATGAAATTACATGCAATAAAACCACCGTTGGTTACACCCTACTTGGGTTGTCAGTCAGATTTGAGGGAGGTCATTATGCGACGATGTCGCATTGGCCGCCCTGAATATACTCATGAATATTTATTGAAAGGCGAAGATCCTCCGTTTGTATCCCTTGTGATGAAAAGGATCACAGTCACGCATGTCTTGCTTGACTGCATTGAATATTCCATCACAAGGGATATCTATTCACATCAAAACTCTGAAGGATCTTTTTAATAATGTCAGTCCCTCATTTAATTATTGCATTTTAAAAAAAAATAGATTTGTTGAGTGATTTGTAAATAGTTAAATATTTTATTATTGGTAGTTTATATTAGTAACTGAAAGATTGTTAGTGGCTGTACCCTCAAAGGGGTTGAAGTAGCGTAAAATTATTGTCCTCCTGAGGGGGTACGTAAGTCCCAAAACTTTCAAAGTCAATTTAAGTGTACCATGTTTTTAATCGTAGAATATGTGTGCTTTTAATTTATGGCTAGATTTCTCTTCTGTCGCCAATGGCTGAAGGGATGGTGTAAAATCCAACTAGGGTCCATGCAGGTAGCAAAAGTAATGTAAGTCCCCATGGTTCCTAGTATGGTGATCTACGTTCAGTTGTTGGCGATCTATAGCCCATTTTACATTGTATTGTCTTCTTTAATTGGAATATTTTGGCTTTGTTCGCTAGTTTTATATTGATATCTGTGATTATCTAGTATTTTTTTACTGTCCTTCGTCGGCAGGTTTTTATAATAACTATATATATATTCTATTACAATGTCAAATGTTCTCGTCACGATATGGCTGAAATATTGCCGATGTGACGTTAAATGTTAACTCACTCACTCACTTTCTGTCTTATTACTAAAAAATAGAGATTAATTCTTCTAGCAGCCACAAATGGAAGCAGTTTCTGGTCTGAAATATGGTGATCATGTGTATACAATAAGAGAATATGTTTATTTCTTGACAGTGTATATATTCAATGAAAATGGATTGCACATAATCACTGATTTAAGGTATTGCCTGTAACATATGCAAAGTTGGGGAGTCAGGGTCATTTATGATATTTGAAGGAAACATAATACAAATGGATGTTCAAGGACATCAGCCTAGATATTGCTTCAGATATAGTTATGATTGAAAATGTTTTGCAGGGGAGAGGTCAAAGAGATGTGGACAACGAGAACAGAAGGCATTAATATCACAAGACATAAAAGAAGCTTTGGTGACCAAGTGCTGTGTGAAAGAGTGTATGAAAGAAACTGTCTTTTGAAGTTATCCACCAATTGAGATTGTCGTTTTGGAGGAAGACCCAAACCAAACAGAGCCGCCTCATCAACAGTCATTTGAGAGCAGTGTTCAGATATCAGGAACAAAGACTGTCAGATGTTCTCTTCACCCTAGAAGGCCATGAAGTTTGCAGTGTTTTTGTTGGTGTACTGTATTCAAGATCAGTAAAACCAGGTAAGTTAGGCAATATTGTTGAGGGTAATCTTGTAAAGGTGAAGAAAAGACAGATCTTTTGTAAATTTCTTTCAGAAGTGGGTTTACGGAATCTTTTTCATCCCTATTTGTTTATGTATGGATTGTGTTAAGTACAATGTTGTGATATATAATGAAAGAGATTTTTAGATTTTTTCATCATGGGAGAGCTGTGAAGGACTGCCTTCCACAAAAGGTTGATCAAAGATCTGATCAGAAGTATGATTCCTTAGAAGTACCTGGAGGCAAAGGTGTGGCTGGATCAGTATTTCAAAAGGTTGGTTTGCATGTACATTTCGAAAGCATCATAATATCATCTTTGTTATTATTTGTGGTTATTCTTTGTATGACACAGCATCTAATGTCTGAATATACTTATGTTGATTGCTTTGTTTTCATGTCAGTGCAAACTGTCTAAGACAGCTCTTGTTCTTCCTTTCCCAATCCATTTCAAAGGGTCTGGAAGTAATCCGCTGCTAGTCTCTGTCCTTGAAATAACAGTGTGCAATCACTGATCAATGTAATCAGACAAAATATGTTTGTATGTTTGCTTACAGACATGGAGACCACATGCCGCACAAGACAGAAATCCAGCTGCCATCTTGCCTTACAAAGAGGCAAATCATTGACGCCTATGTTGAAGACAACAATGATCAGGGCAAGCCAGTGATGGGGTATAGCCATTTTTAGGAGCTCTGGAGAGAGTTCTTCTCTCATCCGTGAAAATACTGAAGGTAAGTAGGGTATACCAAGTACTAAGTTGTCAACATGTATCTATTTCATGTTACTACAATTATATAAACTACTGTGATACTCCTTTAAGTTTTCAGTACCTAAAAGGTACAGTGTTCTCACAGCTTGAAAGATGCCATTGACATGTGTTATGAATAAATAATAAATCATGATGTTGAAATTGTTTACTTCTTGTTCCAGTCAAAGGATTTCACACAATGCTCTCTGTGCATCTTGTATAGAGATGCACTACAAAGAAAGAACTTGGCAAAGGAAGAAGTCAAGGCCTTGAAAGAAGCAAAACAGGGACACTTAGCTATGCAAAAGGTTTGTTATTTCTGTAATATTCTTTACTAACCTCTTATCATCTTGTATGCATACTTGCCTTACTCTCAGAAAACAGACTGCAGAAGTCGAAATCAGCTTGCTAACCTATAACTCGCGAAGGTTGTTCGATTGAAGACATCCGGGTGACCGGTAAAGGTCACAGCAGTCTATCACGTATTACGTGAACAAGTCATTCCTTTCTTATTCGTGTACCGAATCAGACGGGGATCGAGATCCTAAGACTTGTAGTTTTGACTGCGGGGGTATTTTGTCCCTTGTGGTTCTTTTGTTCTATACTTCTGGTATGTTTTAAGTTTGCTAACTTTGTTTAGGACGTACTCACCGGAGTTGAGTTCCTCGTTCTTGTGTTGTTTTTCTCGCTCGCTTGTTTTTCTCTCCTCTCTCGCTACGAGTGGAGTTCGTGGTTCGTGGTGGGGTATCCGGGACTTGTGTCCTTGGATATCTCTTTTCGGGCTCCCATTCATCCCTCCTAGGGTGGGTAGGAGTTTTCGCGGTGTTTATTTTGCTTTCACCTGCGTGCATCGTGTTACTGCCAAGATGGCGGTCCCACGTGATTTGCCGGTTTAGTCTCCCTGTCTGGTTTGAGCGGGGTAGTGTTTGCGACGTGTTTGTTTCTGCCGCCCCAGGCTTTTCGTACATGTTTTCGCTTGTCGCTTGTCAATAAATTGTTGTTTTGCTTATGTTTTAGAGTGCTGTATGCCACGGCCTCATTGCATAAAGTGTAACGGTCTCAAGTCGTACAGGGACCCGCACTCTCGCTGTTTGAATTGCACTTCTCAGTGCACGTGGGACTCCAGGTGTTCGGAGTGCGATCGGCTGTCCCTTGATTTCTTCAAGGCTTATCTGCGTGTAGCTAAGAAGAGGCTTACGCAACAGAGACTACGCAGGAGTATTTCGTTTACTCCTGTGGAAGACTTGGGGAGCCGGCTGTTCCCGCATCTACCCCGATTTCGTCTGGCGCACCTACCGGTACGCCTTTGAGTTCGTCACCTGTGAATACGGCGCTTCGTGTGTCAACCGAGGTTTCGTCAGTGTTCCCTTTGGGGTTGGACCCGTCTCTCAACGGCGCACCTGTTGGACAGGGCGCACTGATGGGACAAGCTATACCTGTTGGACAGAGTGTACCTATCACCGGTGGTGTATCAACTGGCATTGGCGCACCTCTTCAGACTGGCGCACCACAACAACGCAGTTTACAGCCTATGACTGGCGTGTACCGCAACAGAAGGCAAATAACCCACATGAAATTCGGGGTTTGGCTTCCACAATGGCTCTTCATTGGAATTGTTCAATTCCTACGATTATGGAGGGCTGTTTTGGAAGTCTAACACTGTTTTTGCCAGCCATTATCTTCGAGACGTGGCAGTTGAAGATGTGGAAGGACTTCGGAGTTTTGGTCCTCTTGTGGTTGCTCAACAGCTGACACGTCCTTCTACTCACTAAGGTACGAGGCGTTGTTCTCTTCCCTTGGAGGCTTTGTTACTTTTGTTGGGACAATCGTGAGAGTGCCTCACCTATTGTTCCCTTTCTGTGCGTCACTTTCATGGTCTTTGTTTTGCTTGCAGACCCCCAAGCATTCACTGTTCCTTACGTCTGATTCGTTGGTCTATTTGGGTGAACAACGGTTCGAACGCCCCACCTTCCAAGACTGTCGGATAAGATGCATATAAGATGATAAGAGGTAAGTAAAGAATTTGGTAAAATCTAAGTATTTTAGATTTTTACATACTTACCTCTTATCATCAAGTCTGAAGCCCGCCCGAGTCTTCGCTGCCTCCCCACGTCATCGTTCTACCTTGTTGTTCGATGCGAAAGGAATGACTTGTTCACGTGGCCACGTGATAGACTGCTGTGACCTTACCGGTCACCCGGATGTCTTCAATCGAACAACCTTCGCGAGTTATAGGTTAGCAAGCTTTCGATCTCGACTTCTGCAGTCTGTTTTCTGAGAGTAAAGGCAAGTATGCATATAAGATGATAAGAGGTAAGTATGTAAATATCTAAAATACTTAGATTTTACCAAAATGAATGAAGTTAATGAAAATGTAGTTTGAGAAATGGATTTCGAATCACAAGATATTAAATATGAGGAAATAATATTAGCAACTCACCAAAAGGGCCACTTACTGCTTTGTGGTTGTTTACAGGTTCAGTGTATGTCTGTTTGTCTGTCTGTCTGTCTGTCTGTCTGTCTGTATGTATGTATGTCTGTAGTTTTCATATTTTAAATGTTTTGTGTTTGCCGGCTACTTCGAGAGAAATATTACAAACATGGGGACAAGGCAAAGAGGTAACCATCTAAGTATGTGTCCCTCATCATTGACAACATGGACCAAAACAAGACAAACCTTCCTGTATTTCCAGAACAATCAAAGGTACACATGTGTGATGATGATTACATATTGAATCACAGGCTCCTTAAACCATTGAACAGTTGACACTCATATTTCAAAAAGTTGAATATAATGAATTTGTCCTAATTCATGTACTTATCGTGTGTAATGAATGTTGATAGTGAAGATACTAGTCTTTGACAGGCATTAATTAAAATACAATAATCTTTCAGATTGATGGCAGCCTGGCACATGTCAAGCACCACGTGACTGGTGTTTGTCGATCATGGAAACCGAGCAGCCCATGCTGTTGTCTGGAATACATGTATTCCAGGCGATGCAAATGTAACTTGTACAGTGCTTCTGTATGTCCTCAGTATAATTGCACAGGTAATACTACTATATATATTCAATATGAGTCATTACCTAATTAATCAGGAAACATTGGTTCCAAATTTGTTCCTGCACAAATGCTATGAAATAGTATTTAATTCATTTTACTAAAACTACTATTTCAGCTGAACCATGGGCATCTACCAGAAACGCTGTATTTACAAGCCGACAATTCACCAAACGATAACAAGAACAAGACCGTACTGTATGTTTTGGCATTGTTAGTCAAATTGAAAATCTTCAAAAGGTACGTGTACTTTTGCAACATATTTACATATACAGTGTGGGAATGCATGCAATAGAGGTCATTAAGAGGATCTTGAACATTCTTTATTAGAATCTCAGGATATTCAAATAATCCAATAATTGAAAGTGTAATTTAATAGTGATACTCTTTTCCAGGTGAAACTTTCATTTCTCATGGTGGGCCACACTCATGAAGATGTGGACCAGCTGTTCAGCGTGTTTGCAAGGGAGCTAAGACAGAAACCTGCTGCAACACGTGATGCTCTCCTGCAAGTCCTTTGCCAGCAGTAACGACCCAAAGCCCACTGCTACTGTACTTGATGGTGTTTTGGGACATGAGGCAGTTGTTTATCAACTGTCATTCACCTAAACGACACAAGGAGGCACATGTGTTTCAGTGTTCAGAATGGAGGGGTCCTCAGTCTCCATGCTTTATAAAGACTGGCCACTGAAAAGTGAAACCTACAGAAAGGTGTCATTAGATTTCAAGGTTGACCTGTCAACACTCACACCTGTCACTCTGGACAAGGAAAAGGTAGATGACACCTGTAAAGCCATGGGGAGAGACTTGGCCAAATGGGTGTCATCTACCAGGCTGTCTGAAGAGGAAGGCTTGTGGTGGGTGTCCTACATTAAAAAGATGGGGACATTCACACACCGGCCATCAAGCTGTCCGATTTGAAGCCCTTCATGCCTGCCCAAGGGAATATAACACCCTCCCAAGAAATGTACAAGAGGCAATGAAAGAGAAGCAATAAAAATGCAGAAGCAATCAAAGGTATTTTCATTGAGTTCCAATTGTTAATAAAAATTATATTTTCATCTGTTATACAGCGTTAGAGAGCATTTAATGTATGAAACATCCATACATCAAGATGAATACCGATTTAATCTTTTACTGTTTTTCGCATGTCTTTGTATGTCAGTTCTTATTATCCTTACATTTTCATTTTTTCAGGTATCACTTACAAAGCACCGAAGACAAGCCTCAGCGGAACTCTGAGATGGTGGCCTGATTGTAACACTGATGTAAATATGTATATGCGATGTATATATATGCACTGAACATTTTCTTTGTATATTCACAAGCTAAATTTGCTTTTGCCTCACTGTCAAGGGTTTGCACAAGTTAAATTGAAGTAGATTTTTGGAAATGATTTGGACTTTGGTCTCAAAAGGGGAGGTGTGGGTTTCGTTTCCACACAAGTCGAAAACCTTTCAATATCTTTCAGCAGAACTTAGCAGATATATGAGACATATCCCAAAGAGGTGCCTTTAGCTATTTGCAGACTTTTGGCATTTATAATTTCCTGGTTTCCATGGAAACGATTCAAACTTAGTTTCATAAGGGAGGGGTGGGTTTCAACTTGAAAACCTTTCATTTTTCTTTCTACAAGACTTGGCAGACATATCAAACAGATCTTGAAGTGGTGCCTTTTGCTATTTGCAAAATTTTGGCACTTATATTTTTCATGATTTCCATGGAAGCGTTTTGGACAGAGTCTTTAAAAAATTCAAGTTGGACTTTAAGTAACTGCCAGATGATTTGTTCTTTCAAATATGTGGGGTCCGGGGGATTTGTCATCTTCTGATGGTTCTTGTTGGAACTGTTGTTAAAGTCTGATATTGATTATTCTCCTTGTAAATATCCCTGTTCTAGGTAACAATAGGTAAAAACATAATGGTCCCCTGTCATGGTTAGAAAGTTCCTTCTTTCTTGGAATTATCATGTGTTTTGATGTACTTTTTGATCATATTGTATTATAATTGAGGTATAAATTGAATATCTGATTGATGTAATGGCTTGAATGCAACTCTAAAAACTAATTATCACAAAAAGTTATTTAGTGTTAAGATATAAATATATCATAGGTCTCTCTTGTAACACAGTATTGTCAAACTTGTCACATGATACAATTCCTACTTTTCATACATTTTACTTTTCGATGACATTAAACATTTGCTATAATCTTTTCTTTGGATATTCAGATCGAAAATAATGATGAAATAACTCAGAAATTTGCGTTGGTTGAAACATATTTGGAAGATGTCACAATAATACCGACATCTGCACAAGAAATCTTTGTAGTTTTTATGTATGTCCTCACCTACGATATATAAGTTTCATTATTTACATGTTATTCTTGTTATAGTTTGTCAAAGTTTTAAAATTTTGTTCTTTTGTTACAACCAGACTGCCATAAAGAAAGCAAATAACCAAAGTGTATGTTTTGTGTTTGTAATATATATATATATATATACTACCCATCAAAGTTTAGACTCACCCCTGTTAACAGATTACCCTATTTCAATTAACTTTGACTACTTGAATAGCCCGAAACTAATGAACTTTTCACATGTGTGGAATAAGGCATAACTCGAAATACTGTTCGGCATATTCGTAGCCTTGATGCCTAAGGATTTTGAAATCCATACCTGGTACAATTTTGGTGAAAATGATGAAAATGTCATGAAATTGTCAAGCCAAACGCAGCCATGAGCATGCACGGTGTGAGCACGTGCATCACAACATGTTGCAGTATGAACCTCGTGCATTTCACCTGTACACGGTTTGAAATTGATTCAGTGAGGGTAGGGGCCAAATTTCACTTCTCCGTCAGCATGGGTCGAGGAGAAGTTTGTCAAATGCAAAACGACATGAAGCCTTGGCACTCTTACAAGATGGGAAATCACAACGTTATGTAGCCAGGCGTCATGGTGTATCCCAGAAGGCCATTTCCAACCTCTGGACACGCTTTCAACAGACGAATTCTGTCCAGGATCGGCCAAGATCGGGTAGGCCACGAGTGACGTCGCAACAGGATGATCGTTACATCCGATTGATCGTTCTCAGGAGCCGACACATCACAGCCACCTCAGTAAACGATACGTTCAGACACGCCACTGGACGTCATGTTTCTGTATCCACGATAAGGCGCCGGTTACGTCGAGCTGGACTGCGTGCAAGACGTCCTGCCGTTAGGCCCCCTCTTACACCACGTCACCGTCGGGCTCGATTGGACTGGGTTAATGGGCATTTGAGATGGGGTGCAGGCAGATGGTCACGTGTGTTGTTCACCGACGAATCCAGGTTCAAACTGCACTTCAACGACGGCCGAATACCTGTGTACAGACGTCAGGAGAACGTTACGTTGACGCTAACGTTGTTGAACACGATCATTTTGGAGGTGGGTCCGTTATGGTCTGGGGCGGTATCTCAATGACTGGACGAACCGATTTAGTGGTAGTGGATGGGAACTTGACGGGTCAGGAGGTATCGCGATGAGATTCTCGCTCCTGTGGTGCTTCCTTTCCTGCGGGCCATGCCAGGCCAGGGCTGTTCTGCAAGATGATAACGCTAGGCCCCACAGAGCTCGCATCGTAACAGCGTGGTTGCAGCAGAACAGGGTTAAACGTATGGAATGGCCAGCGTTATCACCCGATCTCAACCCCATAGAGCATGTGTGGGACATGCTGGGACGCCGTGTTTACGCCAGAGTTCCTCCCCTGCTAACCTTTGACCAGCTTCGAAATGCCTTGTTACAAGAGTGGCAGAACATCCCCAAAGAGGCAGCTTGGATACTTGGTACGTGGCATGAGACGTCGGTGCGATGCTTGTGCCAGAGCCAGGGGGGACATACCCATTATTGACTTTTGAAACACACTTTTTCACAGTACCCATCTTTACGGTTCTTTACAAAAGTTTTGAGGAATGTACACGTCCTCATTTCATACGGATTAAAACCATAAATGAGTGATGTTGTGTTTGTTGCTGATTTTTTGAACACGATTGCTATTTTTCTCCAAGATACTTGACATTGCCATAACTGAGTCCTAAACTTTTTGATGGGTAGTATATATATATATATATATATTTGTATATGTACAGCATGTGTAACTGTAATGTGGTCTATGGCATTTATGAAACAATACATGCAGTTATGTTATATGACCTTGTTTGTGTTATTTTCCCACTGTCTGATGTTAAAATCTGCTTTCTATGATAGTATATCTCATCTTGATTGAATTGTTTGGATTTCACCAAGTATTCTTATATTTGGCTGACCTGTTTAAAAGGCTGTTACATTTTAAAGTCACATTTACTTGCACACTGCAAATTAGATAATTTCAAAGTAAAATCTGACAAAGAGCAATTCATTTAGACAATTTTAATGTGTGCAGGTGTACAAATAATGAAGGCTCTGCTTAATATGGTTTCAAGGATTATGCATCTGCCATATACAATTTAGTGTTCCTCTGTCCAGTTAGGGTGATTATAGAAGCAACAGAGGCACATAGACCATATTATCAATCTTTTCTGCCAGAAATTTCTGCAGGAAAAAAAATTCTGCCAGAAATTTCTGCAGAAAAAAAACATTCTGCAAGAAATTTCTGCAGAAATGCATTTTCAGAGCCAATTTGTGATTTTATGAAAACATGAACACACTTGCACATTATATTTTTGGATTCATCTCCTTGAGATCTTTCCAATGATATAAAAAATGTTTTTGTAGCATGCTTCCTTCTGGGTGTCAAGTTAGGACTGGCTGGCCATTCCTAAGTTGTCCCGCCCGGCCTTAATTATTATTTTTAATACAACCTCCATATCTACAGTGTGTGATCTCAACTTGGGAGTTGTGATTGAGAAGTGTGGTGATGATTCATTGGAAACAGTTGCTAGTTACAATTACCTGGAACTGTTACTGACTGAACATCTGGACTGTAATCAAATGGCTAAAAGCAACAGCATCTTCAGCGAGCAGGGCCCTGGGTCTTCCTATTTCAAACTCTAAGTCTCTTAATGGGAATGATCTACCATACTTTTACCAAACTCTACGACTCGATGGTGTGGACAACTCTCAGCTATGGAGCCAGCATATCAGGAACCTCAAGACCTCAAGACATTCGTGTATAGAAGCCGTACAGCACAGAGCAACACGTTTCTTTCTAGGTGTGAGGAAATGTGCCATGGCAAAACGGCCCCAATTTTGCTTGGCTAAAACGGCCCCAGTGCAAAACGGCCCCGATGTTGCTAAGTGATAACAGCCAGAGATTGCTTGAAATGACCTCGTACAATTGCAAAAAAAGACGTGAAATATATCTGAGCATTTACATTGACATGTAACTTATATTGAAAACAGACAAAAGTCCTAACAATACACTCCTTGCGGCACACACAGCAGTACCATTAACGTGTGACCATTTGTCTTCAATTTTAGTGTAATCTGGAGTGACATAATGGGTATTAAATAGAATAACGACAGAGACAATAAACTTCCAATGGTTCTAAAGCATACAGTTCTTAGATATAAAGTCAGCGGGTGATGGGTCCATGCATAGGTTTCCATCCTTGTAACCTCTCCAGGCCTCGTAGATATCTTCCTGTGTAGCTGTGGCAGAGTTGCGCAGGTAGGTTCGAAGTCGGCCTTCTTGAATCATCCGAGTGAGTGAGTGAGTTTTTATTTCATGTCACATTGGCAATATCTCAGCCATATCGTGACGAAAACAATTTATACAATATAAAGAGAAACCCTTTGGAAGATTAAAACCTGTCGACGATGGACAGAAAAAATACTAGAGAACCACAGATATGAATAAAACTAGCGAGCAAAGATAACACATTTCAATTAAAGAGGACAATACAGTATAAAACACGGGCTATAGATCGCCAACAACTGAAAAGTAGATCACCCATACTAGGAACAATGGGGACTTACATTACTTTTGCTACCTGCATGGACCCTAGCTGGATTGACACTATCCCTTCAGCCGCGCTGGCGATTGTAGGAAAAATTTAGCTGGCAGTTAAAAAGAATAAAGATACTACGTTTAAAAAATAGGTAAATTTTTACATTTTACTTTGAAAGTTTTGGGACTTATGTACCCTCTCAGGAGGACAATAATTTTACTGTACTTTTAACCCCCTTGAGGGTACAGCAACTAATAATCTAAATTACAATCTTTTTAAAATATATCTATTTACAAAAACACATTGATCAACAATAATTAAAATGATAATTAACATTTGTAAAAAGATCTTTCATTGTTTTACATTGAAATATTTATCCACTTGATGGGGAGAATTCAACACAGTCAAGCAGGATATGCTTGACAGTGACTCTGTCATCACAAGGGATACAAAAGGGAGGATCTTCACCTTTTAACAGGTATTTGTGAGTATAGCCAATGCGATATCGTCGCATGATGACCTCGTCAAATCTGGCCTGACAACCCAAGTAGGTGTAACCAATATAAGGCTTTATTTCATGTAATTTATTTTACCTACCTGGGTGTCCCACTTATTTTGCATCAGATCACGGATGTACGTTCTAATGCTAGCTTTGTAATCAGAGTGTGGAATTAGAAGTGGTGTCACAGATTTATTGAGTGCTGCCCTGGCAGCAAGATCAGCCATTGTGATTCCCAGAAATGCCAACGTGGCTGGGTAACCAACAAAAGACGATGTCGCATTGACCAGTAGCAAGCTCATTATACAATTCAATAATTTCTAATAAAAGTGGATGTTTACAAGAGATAGATTTTTTGATAGCCTGAAGACACGAAGAGAATCGGAAAAGATTATTTATTGTTTATATTTACGGTGTTTATTAATATATTTAAGAGCTGTTAATATTGCGTTAGCTGCTTCGCTGTGATAATAAAGCTGTAGTTGAGAGATATTGTTCGGGATCCAATGACAGTGGCACAAGCAACTGCGCCACCATCCTTGGATCCATCTGGCAAAATAAGGATTTGTATGTATTATTATATTTATTTTTTAATTGGTTATATTCTTGTTTATATTGTAATTAATTCGTTTCTGCTTTCTTAAACTTTGTCAGTGTGAGGTCAACTTGTTGTCTCACTAATTGCCAAGGAGGAGAAGAAAAGAAGACGGGAAAAGGAATTATATTGTCAAGCTCAATGCCAGCAGCAGAAATGAATGGTTGAATTCTTAGCCCAAGAGGCGGAACAAGAGAAGACTTTTGGTTGTACAAATCCCCTCATAGAGGATTAAAGACACAATTAAAAGCAGGGTTAAACTCGTTAGAATATAGTTTGGTAATGTATTGTAAAGTGGGTAGTGAGTGAGTTTTTATTTCATGTCACATTGGCAATATCTCAGCCATATCGTGACGAGAACAATTTATACAATATAAATAGAAAATATATGAAGATTAAAACCTGTCGACGATGGACAGTAAAAATACTAGAATAACCACAGATATGAATAAAACTAGCGAGCAAAGATAAAACATTTCAATTAAAGAGGACAATACAGTATAAAACACGGGCTAGAGATCGCCAACAACTGAAGGTAGATCACCATACTAGGAACCATGGGGACTTACATTACTTTTGCTACCTGCATGGACCCTAGCTGGATTTACACTATCCCCCTTCAGCCGCTGGCGATTGTAAGAAAATTTAGCCGGCAGTTAAAAGAACAAAGATACTACGTTTAAAATATGGTAAATTTACATTTTACTTTGAAAGTTTTGGGACTTACGTACCCTCTCAGGAGGACAATAATTTTACAGTACTTTAACCCCCTTTGAGGGTACAGCAACTAACAATCTAAATTACCAATCTTTAAAATATATCTATTTACAAAACACATTAATCAGAATTCATAAAAAAATCAATTTCTTTTTAAAAAAAAAATAATTAAATGATAATTAACATTTGTAAAAAGATCCTTCATTGTTTTACATTGAAATATTTATCCCTTACGATGGAGAATTCAACACAGTCAAGCAGGATATGCTTGACTGTGACTCTCTCATCACAGGGGATACAAAACGGAGGATCTTCACCTTTTAACAGGTATTTGTGAGTATGGCCAATGCGACATCGTCGCATAATGACCACGTCAAATCTGGACTGACAACCCAAGTAGGTGTAACCAATATAAGGTTTTATTTCATGTAATTGATTTATACCTGCCTGGGTGTCCCACTTCTTTTTGCATCAGATCACGGATGTACGTTCTAATGCTAGCTTTGTAATCAGAGTATGGAATAAGAAGTGGTGTCACAGATTTATTGACTGCCGCCCTGGCAGCAAGATCAGCCATTGTATTCCCAGAAATGCCAACGTGGCTGGGTAACCAACAAAAGACGATGTCGCATTGGCCAGTAACAAGCTCATTATACAATTCAATAATTTCTAATAAAAGTGGATGTTTACAAGATAGATTTTTGATAGCCTGAAGACACGAAAGAGAATCGGAAAAGATTATTTGTTGTTTATATTTACGGTGTTTATTAATATATTTAAGAGCTGTTAATATGGCGTTAGCTTCTGCTGTGAAAATAGAGCTGTTATTTGGTAATCGAGAATATATTGTGTGGGATCCAATGACAGTGGCACAAGCAACTGCGCCACCATCATCGGATCCATCTGTAAATAAGGATTTGTATGTATTATATTTATTTTTTAATTGGTTATATTCTTGTTCATATTGTAATTCATTAGTTTCTGCTTTCTTAAACTTTGTCAGTGTGAGGTCAACTTGTTGTCTCACTAATTGCCGAGGAGGAGAAGAAAGAAGACGGGAAGGAGCTATATTTTCCAGCTCAATGCCAACAGCAGAAATGAATGGTTAAATTCTTAGCCCAAGAGGCGGAGCAAGAGAAGACTTTTTGTTGTACAAATCCTCATAGAGAGGATTAAAGACACAATTAAAAGCAGGGTTAAACTCGTTAGAATATAGTTTGGTAATGTATTGTAAAGATAAAGAAGGCTCATCTGCCTCAACATAGAGACTGTCAACAGGAGATGTTCTGAATGACCCAAGACAAAGTCTTAGACATTGGTGGTGGACAGAACCTAAAAGTTTTAAGTTGCTTTCACAGGCTCCACCATATACGATTGAGCCATAATCAATTTTAGATCGTACCAATGATCTGTTTAAGTGAAGGAGGGTAGTTTGATCACCTCCCCACTTAGAATTTGAAACAACCTTTAACAAATCAAGTGCCTTCAGGCATTTAGCTTTAAGGGATTTAATGCGTGGCAAGAAGGTTAAATGAGAATACAAAATTAGACCCAAGAATTTGGCCTCCTTTACAACTTTGATGGGAGTGCCATTTAAAGATAGTTCTGGGTCCTTATGCGGCTTATATTTTCTACAAATGTGTAGACAATTAGTTTTTGATTTTGAAAATTTAAAGCCGTTTTCAAGACACCATTTATTTATTTTATTTAAACACAACTGCAATTGACGTTCAATAGTATGCATATTTTTACCACAACAAGAAATATTAAAATCATCCACAAAAAGTGATCCATCAACTGAATCGTTTAAAACCTTGGATAAACTGTTGATCTTGATACTAAATAACGTAACAGACAAAATACTGCCTTGTGGGACACCCTGATCCTGATTATAATGATCAGACAGGGTTGAACCCAATCGGACTTGAAATTGCCTGTCTGATAGAAACTGTGATATAAAAAGAGGTAATTGACACCTTAAACCAAAATCTTTGGATATTTGATATCAGGTTATTGGTTTCAAGATACCAAGTTAATCTATTATTCACCATTCTGTCGATGGTTTTACAGACACAACTCGTTAAAAAGATTGGTCTTTAATTAGACGGATCAGTATGATCCCAGCCAGGCTTTGGAATAGGGACTACAATGGCATTACATCAGAAAGTTGGAAAATTCCCTGAAGTCCATATTGAATCAAAAATATTTGTGTTTCCAAACATGATTCCGGTAAATGCTTCAAGAGCTGATAGTGTATGTTATCAGCTCCTGTTGCTGTATCATGAGCTTGCTCAAGGGCAGTTTGTAGCTCATGTAATGAAAATAATTCATCATAATCTTTGCCATTGTCTGAGTTAAAATTTATTCTCTTCTTCTTCTTCTGTTGTTTCTGATAATGTTGAAATTCTGGGACGTAATTTGACGAAGACGAATGTTTGGCGAGAGTTTTACCAAGCTTATTGGCAATGTGAGACTTATCAGTTAATAAATTGTCACCATTCTTCAGATGGTGAACAGTAGATTTTGAACCTTTGCCCTTAATTCTTTGGATCAAGTTCCACATCTTTGAAATAGGTGAATTTATCTTGGAAACGTAGTTTCTCCAAGACTGACGCTTATTCTGTTTAAATGCGTGTCGAGCCTTGGCATTTAAAATTTTTACTTTGTTTAAATTAAGGACCGTAGGATGTTTGCGAAAAGACTTTTCGGCTTTCTTCCTCCTCTTTCTGGCCTGTTCCCGTAATTAATTGAACCATGGTTTGCGAATGTGAGGATTTGCAGAGGACTTAGGCATTGTTTGATCAGCTATGGCAGTGAGCTGATCTGAAAATAGCTTAATTTGATCATCGGTATTTTGAAAACGGTCTGGTGTTAGGTTTGAAGTACACAATATCTCATACAGTTGACAATTTGCTTTTTAAAATTCCACCTAGATGATGATGAATCAGCAATTGGGCTGATGGTTTTCAGAATGGTGGGAAAGTGATCACTGCCACAGAGGTCATCATGGACCGACCATTCAAAGTCATTTAATAAGTTGGCATCCGTATTGGAAAGGTCAAGCGCTGAATACATTCCAGTAGCAGGATGCAAAAAAGTGTTCGATTCATCGTGATATATGCATACATTATTGTCGTTAATGAATTCCTCAAGTACCTTTACTGTTTGTATTTACGCTTCCCCTTATAGGAGTGTGGCCATTCAGTACCCCATGATAATGCATGGTTTAGGGAGCTGATCCTATAGCTGTTGAAGATCAGATTGTCGTAGTGACGTAGATGGAGGGATATACAATGAGCACAGAGTAAATACAATGTGCATAGTTAGCCGGACGGCAACAGCTTGAAGATTTGTATTAAGAGGAACGGGGCTGTTAATGACTCTCTGACGTATAAAAATCGAAGCCCCTCCAGAAGCCCTATATCCTGGTGGAGAAAAGAAATAATGACAATTGTCTTCAGTCAAATGTGTCAGCAGGTTTAAGATACGTCTCTTGGAGACACAGTGATTCATTTCAATTCTTTCTAAGTCCTCTGCAATTCCACTGGATTAGATTTAAAGATTGAGTCATGGAGGCTTAATTGGGGACCAAGTTCGTGAATGTGAGGAAGAAACGTTACTTTCTCTCTCCTGAGATGGAGTCACCTCCATATCCAATGGAGCAAATGCGTTTTCAATGGTTATGTCCGTAGAAGGGAGATTCCCAACTTTAGACTGTTTGTTTTGCTTTTTTTTCCTTTCCTTGTTTTTTGAATGTCGGCTTTGTCAACATGTTGTTCAGTTTGAACCACAATCTGATTAGTTTGTGTTTCTGAAGATACATATTTTGGTTGAGTGTTTGAACTAAGACTGAGAGGCTGATCTGAAATTACCCAAGTTAACTCAGTCTGACACATGATAGATGAGGTTGGTACAGACCGGGTAACTACAGCAGAGTAGGACGAAGTGGTAGGATTTTATGTCTGGCTTGCGTACAGTTTCTTGGCTTCAAAAAAAAGAAATGTTATTTTTTGTATTTGATTTCGACTATTTTAGACCGCTTTTGCACTCAGGAAATGACTTTGAAGAGGCTGCCGCCACAGATTGCGCATTTAATGTCTTTTAGACAATCTGAAACATCATGGTGTTCACCACACCGATGACACACAACATAGCTGTGACAAGATTTTGGGCCATGGCCAAATTTCTGACAGGTGTAGCAGCGGAGTGGAGTGGGGATATACACCTCCACTCCGATATTCAAATAACCAGCCTTAATGGATCGTGGAACTGATGCACAGGCAAATGTCAAAAGATATGTGTTTGTGTTTTTAACAGTGCCTTCATTTTTTTTCGTGAAACGTTTAATGGATATTACACCTTGATCTTCTAGTTCAAATTGAATTTCTTGTTCAGATATGTCGGACAGGCATCGATCTCTGTCTCGAATAATGCCCAGACATGAGTTAAGCGTTCTATGAGGGGATACTACCACCTCAATATTGGCAAACTGAGTGACCGAAAGAAGATTGAGAGATTGTTGCTTTCTCTCACATTCCACTAGAAGAGAGCCATTTCGAAGACAGACGAGTTACATTTTTCACATATCCGCAAATTCCAGAAACAGCTTTGGACACATCAAATGGATTTAATTTGATAGGTTCATGATCAGAAGCCTCAATCAACAAGAATCGAGACCAGGATTCTACATTTTTTTAAATATTTCCGTTGGAACCATAACGTCCCAAACGTCTCTTTTTTCATATCGAGCGGAACCAGGGTAGTTTTGTGTCATGGTGAAGGATATAAATTCAACATCCCTGCTCCCCACCCGCCACCGAGTGTCAACAAGGACAGTGTTACATTGCACCGGACATCCAGGATGCAAACACCGAGGATACAGGGATGTTATACTCCAGCAGGTATGACACGAAAAGCTGAATTGGTTTACCAAATTAAATGTCTAGCTGGTTTGGCCCATAACAAGTATTTAGAAACCTGAAATCAGCAATCAGCAAGAACGGTACAGGTTATTAAAATGTTCATTTAAAAGGCGCTCAATCCAACGTAAACTATAAAGATATATACTTGCATTCAAGACACACTGCGAAAAGCACTGTTACTGAATGATAATAAAGTACCTAAAATTACAAATCCTTGGCTCCTTTGGTCTGAGTTTCTCTCGGGTTCTGTTTGCCATCCTGATGAGTGATGTCTGTTTCTGTCGTCCACCTGGCGCCTCTGGGTCAATGTATTTCTGTTGAGCTCTCTCTCTCAACGATGGTGTTGCCTGATGTATACAGTTCTTTAACAGCTTGGTCTTTTACCTTTCAAAATCATAAATTAATACATAGTTACTCAATGAGATGAGTAAACAGGTAGCTAATAAATGCAACGAGCTGCTACAGGTAATTAAATCATGATTAGGTTAATCCATTTAATCTCGTTAGGCAATACAGGTAGCTAATCAATGCAGTAAGCTAACAGCTCAAACAGATCATAAACACTTCCACTCTGACCCTAATGGTTGTAAGTTGACCAGGTGTTGGAGAATGACAGTGCCGATGGATGCCATCTTCAAACTTCTCACCAGTTTGTATGACAGAGGCTGAACGGGTGGTGGTGGAATTCCGGACACTACAGCGCCAGTACACTTTAGCTCGATAGGTTTTCTGAAAGTTGTTGTTTGAGTGGAATCAGTGTTAACAATTAACCAATGGTCAAGGAATGAGCTTTTGAGTAGCGTTTATATTCAGACATAAAGCTATACCTTTATGACGTAAGTAAATCCATGAGAGTCCACCAGTTTCTTCTTTCCCTTTTGCGAGCCAGTGTCAACCAGTGTTTAGGTGACCTCGGTGGTGTCAGATGTGGAGGGTTCGAACAAGGTATAATCATGGAGCGACCTGCAAGCAATAATTATCATACAGTAGCGTTCACAAAGATGTTCAGTGTTTGTACAAGATTGTAGTTCATTCTTACATGTGAGTCAGTATTAAAAACTGTTAAGGCCTATACATATCTAACAATGTTACTGTTGAAGAAAATACATTACAAAAATCAATATTCAGGTATATTTTATGGCCTACTTCTCTAGCTCATTCAGTCCATCTTCAGAAGTGGCGGTCATGAAGATGTTTACATCAGTGATGTCTGGTACCCTTGCCTCTGATTCAAGACTTATGTTGAATTTACCGAATGTCTGATTCCCACTGATTGACTAATCATCCTGTGCCATGGGTTGTTGCTCTGGTGAACGTGAACATGGTTCACATGTGAAGGGAATATCTTCTTTTCTTCTGCACATTTCCTTGTATGTGAATGCTGAAATCCCTGTGCCGCAAAGACGGTGTATCCATAGTTGACAACCATCGCATCTAATGGCGTGCTGGTTTTTCCGGACGGTCTTATTGCAAACCACGCAGCGTTGTGTCATTGTGAACGTACAGTAACCATCTATCCCCATCAATAAATACTGTATATCATTGACACAGAGAACACTATGCCATAGTCTTGAGTTCATAGACTTATATTTTATCATATTCATTTATGTACTATTGCTAATGTTTGTCAAAACACCAGCTCTGTCAGGATTCACTCGACAGAGCCACTGCTAGTTCAATGTTGTTTAATGACTGTATGTGTGACTTCATGGTATGGATGTGTTTTTAACAGTTTGAATTCTTATTCTGGTAACTAAATATTTCATACAACAGGTTAATGGAATATTGGTTTTGTAACACCTCAGCTGGTATACCATCCAAACCAACCATACAACTTCTTTATTATAATGTAAGCGACGTTTCGGCGTAGCTGCTAAAACCGTTGTCAAGCAAGTGATGTCAGTTCAGTTCCAGTTAAGTTCAGTTTATTCTCAAATAAGCACGTTTGGTGGTACAAGAGAAAGTCAAACAGAATTCATTTAAATACATATAAACAAACATCACACAATGACGGGTAGAACAGTTTAAAATGGAACATAATAATGCCGTAAATTAAGAGCTATTAAATGATTTGTTGTCTACAGAATAAGCAAATTGATATAGTACAGATTTGACCATTTTTCCCTTTAAGTTTATCTAATACTAGCAGATATTTGGATAGATTTCGTATTTCTTTTGAAATTCTACTACTAAATATTTTCTTCAGTGTTGTCAAATTGGGGAAGTATATATGTCTAGTTGGTAAATATTTCAGTCTAATATCTGTAAGGGCTACACATATAAATAAGTAATGAAATTCATCTCCCATTGCTGGTGAATTGCAAAGTTTACATGTTCTGTTTTCTCTAGCAATACCATGCCAACAACCAGTTTCTACAGGGAGATTGTGATTACATGTTCTGTATTTCAAAATAGGAGAGTAAATATAAGCCGGGAAGAGAAGGTAGTTTTCAAGTATCGGGGTATCTTTAATATGTTTATAGTAAAAGCCCTTAGAGCTATTTGCAACTTAGGTGGAACTGGTCTTTTAATACAATCTCCACTTGTGAAACTAGCCATTGGCATGGTACGCTTACAGGGTTATAGAATACAAAAGATAAGCCATATTTATCTAATAAAAATTTAACGTGATACGTCCCGGGATCAAAATCATTCTCAAAGATACTTTGTATATATGCATAATTGTTAATCAGTTTTGATCATTTCTGCTGCATTTAAGAATTATTGAGTTTATGCCAGGTACAAATAATACGCTTAGCCGCAATGGTAACTTCCCAAAACTGGTTTACTCCCATAAGAACTACATCCCATTTGAACTACATCCCAAATTAACTACAGGGATTTCATTAGGGATTAATTATCTGAGTAGAGGCACCCCCATGGCATGTTATGAGCACAGCCCATCAGCTCTCCCAGAAGAACTTCATGCTTAAACCCCTATTGACCAGTGATTATGTTGTTGTCAAGGCAATCAAATAACCAGAAAGTAAAGGACAAGAGAGAAGGGTATGTTGTAGTTAGTGAATGTTCTTGTATTCATATGATAGAGGAAAACTAAGCCAAGCTTAGTATATTGGAGGATAGGCGAAATATAAACAAATGAGTTTTTAAGTTAAATTAGCATTGCTGTGGACTGCAACCCAGGACCTTGATGCAGTTACTTATTGAAGCTGGGCTAAACTAGTTCTATATGGATCAGATTGAACACTGAGGATGAAAGTGACACTAAATTATCACACTAAATATATAAGCCTATCTATAGATGAACTATCTATACATCTATATATAAAACTCCAGACTTTATTTGCACAAGATCTTTCGCTGGTCAACGGTACTTCATGTGTACAATAAAAAGTAAGTGTCGCCATAGCCGACGCATAACGGTAGTAGCTATGTCGTCATCATGCATATGACGTTGCAGTTAGTGACAATAGGTAATATGTAATAAATATATAAGACATATCTTCTTCGGTAGTTGAAAATGATGTTCATAAGGCAGTAAAAGTCCCAAGAGAGACACTTATGAAAACAAAAGAAACAATTACAGAGATGGACATTCTTCCATTTGTTTGTACCTAAAATCCGAATAACTGTACAATTATGCCCATTATAAAAGCAAATCATACAATTTTGTATAAAAGTGATACTATGAAAAGAGGTTTATCAGTCAGTGTAACAAAATGTCGAACACCTCAATGCGGAACCCGTTCAATCATAACTGAAGACTGCAAATTTACATTTTGTGAAGGCAAACTATTTACTATCAAAACCAACATGAACTGCCGCAGCAAAAATGTTATATATGTTTAATTTGTTTTGTGTTGGGCAAATCCATTAAGAAGACGCAGGTGACAGCAGGTAGACAGCACTGTAACATGTGTTGTTTTGTTGTAGTTCTTATGGGATGTAGTTCTTATGGGGAGGACACCCCAAAACTTGAACATATCTTAGTTCTGGTTCAGTGCACATGTAATCCCTCAAGCTGATACCTATTTCTTATAATGGATCAGTCTAGTAGAATCAATTAGACAAGACGTTATGTTCATTCAGCATATTTATTATAAGTTCAACAGAACTGCTGTCAGACTTATTTTTACTTTGTATTGAAAGAATACATATAACTTTCACTTCAGTTATATTTTTTGAAGATTTGATGAGTACAGCTCCATAGCAAACAGTTGTCAAGGTAACGGGTATTCTAACCCGTTAGTTGGCTGGTTGTTTGGTAAGTTGCTTAGAACATTTAGTTACTAAGTTAAATAAATAATTGAACAAATAAACAAATATATAAATCTAAAAATATAATATACACTAACCCTACTCAGACAAACAGCATTCGGCCATATATTGACTATAAAACATTCTCACTACTTATTTTAATCCGAAGATCACATACATGCATACATCATATATTCACAAGAACATATTCACAAGGCGGGTACACACATGTACAGAGCAAAGGCAAGGAAGGATCTATAATACAGACTAGAGTGAGGATACCATGGAATACAGATATTTACAAAATAGGACAATCATACACCTCCATGACATTTCATCTATGTGTTCAGTAACCGGTATTTCACCTCCAGAAAAGAGAGACAGCATTTGATATTCTGGCAGTAATTCTCTTTGTACAGATACATTGACATGAAAAAGATCTAAAAGTTTGGAAAACAACTGATTCCTGTTGTACATATAATGTTCACAATGTAGAATTATATAGCAGTTATAATCATTACATTTTGAAAATTTTGCTTGAGAATAAATGATTTGTACACAAAATCATCAGATGAGAGTCCAGGTGATGAAGGAGTAAGCATACACTCCGAAACGTCGTGTTATTCACAATAATGAAGTTCATATCCATAAATCTTGCTTTTCTCATGCATTCCACTTCTAAATGTCCTTCATACATTTACACATACTTTACAGTTCAATTGTTTTATTTATTAATTCACTAAATTATGAAAACAAGTAGATACCCCCAATATAAAAAACACTGACACTAATACCTTTATCACCTCCCTCACAAACACCATCATCGACACAACAAATAAATACATACCCACTTCTCGGACCACCCCTGCACAAAAAACAGTCCCATGGTGGAGCCCGAAATTATTAACGCCAAAAAGGCAAGAATAAAGGCCCTCAATCAATCTAAGAGGGACCGTTTAAAATTACAGACTCAGAAATAATGCTAAACAACTCATAAGGGAAGCAAAAAGGGAACATTGGACAAAGTTTTGTTCAACCCTGAGGCTACACCAACATAATTGTAGGAAAACATGGAACAAATTTAAAGCTATACAGGGTAATTCCAAAAAAGTAATTCAACCAAACCTTCCGAACCTTCCCACAAATAAAGAAAAAGCCAACGCAGTTGCTGCCCACTTCTCGGAAACTAGCAGCTCCACCAACTAACCACTACACTTCCAAAACACCTCTAAAAACCCAGTACTCACCTGAACCACCCCATACACATCTACCCATAAACAAAATTATAAACATTCATGAACTTAAAGCAGCAATCAAACACAAAAACACAGCCTCAGCCCCTGGTTCAGATAACATCACATACACTATACTCAACAAACTCCCACCAAACATGCTCAACCTCACACTCACATTATTAAATCAAATCTGGACCACAGGTAACATACCCTCTACTAAAACAGCCAAGGTGGTGCCAATCCTAAAGCCAGGGAAACCCATAATCTCCCCAGATTCATTTCGGCCAATCTCCCTCACATCCCACTTATATAAAACTCTAGAGTCTATAGTAAACAATAGGCTTAAACACCAAATTCTAAACCATAACCTAATCAAGCAGGACCAGAGCGGCTTCACTCCAAATCGACAAACTTTAGTTGAGTTGAGTTGAGTCGGGCTTTACGTCACATCGGCATTATTCCAGCCATGTAGTGACGAGAACAAGTTTGCATTAGTAAACATTGTAAGTACATACTCGGAATGAGTTTTATTTCAAGGACATATATTGATTACATTGTCATTTAAAAGCAGAGAAAGTCATAGCATAAAATTTATAGGCAGGCAATGTGGTTGTTACATTTCGCAGTTACAATTTACGATACAGATCAACTTCCCTCAGGTAGTTCACTATGAGATGAGCGCTCACGTGGGAGAACAGATCTTTTAGGTTTGTTGCATCATAATGTGAGTCCCTTGCAGACGATAAGTCCACGCATTCAAGCAGAATATGCTTGATGGTGAAAACCTCATTGCAAGAGACACACATGGGAGGTCCATCCCCATCCGTTTTCAGCAGATAGTCATGTGTAAATCGACTGTGGCCAATACGACATCGTCGTAAAATTACCTCATCTCGTCTTGACTGACAACCCAAGTAGGTATAACCGATTGTTGGCTTCAATTCATGGAGTTTGTTTCTTCCTGCTTGAGTGTCCCACCTTTTTTGCATCAGGTCCCGAGTATAGCTTTTGATAGTCGGTTTGAAATCACTGTACGGGATTAGCAGTGGAGATAGGGGCTTGTCAAGAGCTGCTTTTTTGCTGCAGCATCGGCCTTGGTGTTACCTGCTATGCCGACGTGACCCGGCAACCAGCAGAGAACGATGTCACATTGGCCAGTAGAAAGGTCGTTGTAAAGTTCTAATATGTCCAGGATGATTGGGTGACTTGAAGTCTGTGAAAACGATGAAGTTTTTGGAATGTTTTTGCTGTTGAATGTAGGTCAAAGCTGAGAAGATAGCTTTGGCTTCAGCTGTGAAAATGGAACTGTTGTCAGGGATCCTAGAGGAGACAGTCTTGGATCCAATGACTATAGCGCTGGCAACTTGGCCATCATCCTTGGATTCGTCTGTGAAAATGGATCTGTGAGTGTTATACTTCGAACGTAACTGGTTGTATTCCTGTTGGAACACCACGGGATTTGTTTCAGACTTTTTGAGTTTGGTGAGGGTAAGATCGACTTGTGGTTTCACCATTTGCCATGGTGGTGAGGACAGAAGTCGGTATGGTGCAATGATGTTGAGATCAATTTTAGCTGCAGATATGTGTGGTTGAATTCTGATTCCAAGTGGTGGAACCAGGCTTGGCAGTTTAGGAAATAAGTTTTCATAGAGCGGGTTGAAGACACAATTGTATGCTGGATTGGACTCATTTGAACGTAATATAGTGATATACTGCAGTGAGAGTTTAATGCGGCGTTGCTCAAGGGAAGGTTCATTGGCCTCCGCATATAGACTGTCTACCGGAGAGGTCCTAAATGCTTCCAGGCAGAGCCTCAGCCCTTAGTGGTGGATAGAGTCTAACTTTTCTAAATTGCTGTTGCAGGCTCCACCGTAGACAATGGAGCCATAATCTAGTTTACTGCGAACTAATGATCTGTACAAGTGAAGGAGGGTGGTCTGATCCCTCCCCACTCTGTATTTGAGACTACTTTTAGCAAGTCTACAGAGCCTTCAAGCACTTTGTTTTCAAATATTTTATGTGTGGTAAGAATGTCAGGTGGCGGTCGAATATGAGTCCAAGGAATTTGGCCTCTTCTACTACCTTGATGGGAGTAACATCTAAAGTTAGGTCTGGATCCTTGTGTGGTTTGTATTTACGACAAAAGTGAATACAATTTGTTTTGGATTTTGAAAACTTAAAACCATTTTCATTGGCCCATTTTTGGATTTTGTTAAGGCAGAGTTGTAGCTGCCTTTCTATTGTGTGCATGTTCTTACCACGACATGAAATATTGAAGTCATCCACGAAAAGGGACCCATCAACGCAACTGTTCAGAACGTTAGTGAGGCTGTTAATTTTATGCTAAAAAGTGTGACAGACAGGATGCTGCCTTGGGGGACGCCCTGATCTTGGTGGAAATAGTCGGACAGTGTGGAACCCACCCGAACTTGAAATTGTCTGTTATTTAAAAACTGAGATATGAATTGAGGTAGTCTACCCTCAATCCAAACTCGTGTAAATCTTTTAGATACCATGTTTCCACGTTGTGATCATATGCTTTTTTCTAAGTCGAAAAGATAGATACGGTATGTTGTTTGTTGGCAATGGAGTTTTTGATGAATGATTCGAGACGCACCAGATGGTCAATGGTACTTCGGTTTTTTCGGAAACCACATTGGAGGTCACTGAGGAGGTTATTGGTCTCCAAGTACCACATTAGTCGATTGTTGACCATGCGCTCCATGGTTTTGCAAACGCAGCTAGTTAGTGATATAGGACGGTAGTTTGATGGATCAGTGTGATCGCGGCCGGGTTTTGGTATAGGGATGATAATGGCATTGTGCCACGAAGGGGGGAAGTGTCCGGATGTCCAGATGTCATCAAATATATTTAGGAGTGTTTCCAAGCCTGTGTCAGGGAGGTGTTACAGAAGCTGATAATGGATTTCATCAGCTCCTGCCGCAGTGTCGTGAGCCTGTCCTAGGGCAGTACGTAATTCATGGAGGGAAAACGTTTCGTTGTAATCCTCCCCATTATCAGAGTCAAAATTGACTGGTTTCTTTTCTTGTTGGGTTTGGAATTTCTGGAAGTGAGGGTTATAATTTGATGAGGCGGAGTGGTTTGCCAAAGTTTCGCCAAGTTTGTTTGCAATTTGAGATTTGTTTGTTGGGAGGGAGTCACCATCTTTCAGGTGGTGAACTCCTGATTTTGACCCTTTGCCCTTAATCTTTTTTTTTGAATCATGTTCCACACCTTGGACATGGGTGTGGGAGTTGATTTTTTGACACATATTTCCTCCATGACCGGCGTTTAGTTTGTTTTGAAGGTACGTTTTGCCCTGGCATTTGTCATTTTAACAGCATTCAGGTTATGCACTGTAGGATGTTGTCCGGAAATATTTGTCCGCCTTCTTCCTATTTTTCCAGCTTGTTTGCAGTTTGTATCAAACCATGGTTTGCGTATGCGGGGAGTTTGTTGAGGACTTTGGAACAGTTTTATCCACATGGCTTAGGACGTCTGGAAAATAGTTCCATGGGATCAGGAACATTCCTGAAGTTGTCCGGCTTAAGTTTTTCTGAACATAGGGTTTGGAATAAAGGCCAATTGGCCTTAGTAAAATTCCATCTTGTTGATGGTGGTTCATCCGTGGGGTTGATAGGAGTAAGAATTGTTGGGAAGTGGTCGCTTCCACAAAGGTCGTCATGGACCGACCATTCGAACTCATTTAGATTAGAATCTGTAAGTGATAGATCGAGAGCAGAGTATGATCCATTGGCAGGATGGAGGTAGGTGTTTGATCCATCATTATTTGAGAGAAACTCTTCAAGGACCTTTCCCTTACTATTTGTATCAATACTCCCCCATAGGGGGTTATGGCCGTTGAAGTCGCCCATGATTATGCACGGCTTTGGGAGTTGATCGTATAAGTTCTGAAGATCTGATAGGCGGACAGTTGAGGTGGGAGGGAGATAGAGGGAACATAGTGTAAACCCTATGTTCAGAGTTATGCGGACAGCAACAGTTTGTAGGTTGGTGTTAAGTGGAACAGGGCTATGGAGGATGCCCTGCCTCACCAGGATAGAAGTGCCTCCTGTAGCTTTTACGCCGGGAGGAGAAAAGGAGTGGTAGGAACTGTACCGACGGATGTCAAATTTACCAGTCCTTTTAGGCAGGTTTCTTGGAGACAAAACGCGGATGGTTTGAAGTCTTCGATCAATAACTGTAATTCATTATAATTATTCTTTAGTCCCTCTGCAATTCCATTGATCATGTTTTGCGGGATCATGGTGCTTCCACTGGTGACATGTCACGTGAACGTGAGAAAGCGTTTGATGAACTCCTATTGGTGTCTGGTGGAGATGGAGTTACCTCCATATCCAGAGGGCCAAAGGAGTTATGGACCTCAATGGGGACCTCTGAGGAGAGGTGGCCTTTTGGTTTTGTGTTTCCATGCGGTTGTCCGAGTTGCTTTAGTCTCTCTAGCCTCTTTCTTTTCCCTTTTCTGCGCGCAGTTTCTGTCTCTGGTTTTGCATTTGCTCTGGTGTTTGTGATTCAGAGGTTTTGACTTTTGGCGTTGGAGATGGAGTTCGCTGAGATGGGCTCAGTTGTGTTGAGTTCAGTTCGGCTGAGAATGACATGATCCATGTCAGGTCGGTCTGACATGAGATGGTTGCAGTAGTGATTAGCAGGACGGGAGACAGCAGAAGAGTAGGTGGTGGTTGAAGGGCAGCAGTTAAACTTGCAACCCTCTTCTTTGCTTCGTGAAAGGAGATATTTTCTTTGTGCTTGATCTTTAGTATCTCGGATCTACGCGCTTCACACTGGACAGAACTTGGAAGAGGCCATATGGTTTACCACCGCAGTTTGTGCACCCCACTTCCTTAGTACAGCCGTTGCCCCTTCATGCTTGTCACCACAGCGGTAACAAAACAGCAGAGGCACGACAGGACTTGGATCCATGTCCAAACTGTTGGCAGTTGTAGCACCGGAGGATTAGGGACATACACCTCCACACCAATGCTACAATATCCAGCTTTAATCGAGTCAGGGATGTTTGCTCGCGCGACCAGAAGAGATAGGTGTTCGGTGGTTGGAACAACACCGTCCTTTTGAAGGTGAATCGTTTTTACGGCTGTGACGGATTGCTGAGAGAGTTCCTTGACAATTTGTTCTTCAGTCATGTAAGACAGGCATCGAGCTCTGTCCCATACAATGCCCTCTACACGAGCTAAGGGTTTTGTGCTGAGACAGCGACCTTGATATTGACAAATTCTTTTACGCTCTTGAGGAGATTCTGGGATTGCGTTTCCGGGCACATTCTATCAGGAGAGCCAGATCGGAGCTTTGTAACATTGGCAACCTCTCCGCAGATACCAGCGATACCTTTGGAGATTGCAAAGATTCGAATTCACAAAGGTTGCTTGTCACAAGTCTCATTAATCAGGAAGCGTGGCCAGCAGTCAGGTCGGAGGGGCGTACTCTCGTCAGACGAGGAGTTGTCAGTATCCATCAGTAACCGTTTTGAACCGGGGTATCGGGAAGCCATGTCGAAAGTAATGTGGTTCGGCATCCCCTCTCCCCACCCACCGTGGAGTGTCAACAAGGACGATCTTATATTGCAGCGGATCTCCAAGCTGCAAAGACCAGGGATAAGGGTGTGTTATACTCCAGCGAATTTGACATGAAATGCTGTAGCTGCCTACCAGATTAAAGGTCAGGATGGTTCTGTCCATGACAATCAATTGGAGACGTACAGAAATCGGAGGTCAGCATCACCAGATTGGCCCATGAGCCACCGCCTTCTGTGCATGGGTCTGCGAGGCTAATTTGTTTTCGTAGAATATTAATTAACATTTTGAACATAGCCCAAAGTGTTATGTAATACCACGTTTTGTATAGACATTCCATGCACAGGGCAAGGCGTGACCAGCCGATTGGTAGAATCGGGCCTATTCTACCACCCGTCTAGGCAAAGTTAGAGTCGAAGTGGTGTGTTGGATTATTGAACACTATTGCCGGTTCCATCATCCTCAACCACCAGACTCCCTTCCTCTGCCGACACAGGGATGCAACCCACGGCAAACGGGTTGCCCAATTTGGTCGCCTCTTACGACCAGCAATAGGGTGCTGTGGACCTATTCGACCCCGGGTCCACACGGGGGCAAAGAGCCATTGGCGTTACCCAGCACCCACCACGAGGAGGTTGCTCTTCAAGGGGTGCCGACAAACTTTAGACCACATTTTACATTTGAAGCAAGATATAAAGGTAGCGCAGGCAAAAAAACAGTACACGCTGGCCATTTCCATTGACTTTAGCAAAGCTTTTGATATGGTTTGGCACAATGGCCTCATCCAAAAACTCCAGAAAAATGCCATAAACGGACGTATTCTAAATTTCATTCATGCTTTCCTTAATAACAGACAAATAATCGTCAATTCTCACAACACCGTCTCGGACCTTTATCCCCTAGAAAATGGAACCCCCAAGGGGAGCATATTATCCCAAACTTTATTCAACTTTATGAAAAATGACATATTTCCGGACAAGTGGCCAGATATTTCTACTACTAAATTTGCCCACGATATTTCATTTTGGATATCCTCAACTTCAGTAAACCAAGCCGCAATCAAATTCCAAAGAATGCAAAATTATATCCAAAACTGGGCCCAAGAATTGGGGCTCCATATTAATGTAAAAAAAAAAACCCGTGGGCATCCTATTCAAAAATCAAAGAATGCAAAATTATGCGCCCAAACTACACCTTAACAACCAAGAAATCAAGTTCGAAAAAGAAGCTAACTTTTGACCAACGCATGACATGGACACCCAATATTAATAACTTGGTCAACTCCTGTCAAAAAGATCAAACCTCATGAGAGCTTTCAGTGGCACTAACTGGGGTGAGTGAGTGAGTGAGTTTCTTTAGCTCCTCCAAACTTGGAGATTTATAATTGAACAGTAGAGAAGAGTTAGTTAAATGTTACGACAAATGAGTCCACTGGAGAGGAAGAATAGTCCAACAGGGGGTAGCAGTTTAAGATCCTCAATATCGAAGGAGCGTCCCCCAAGCAGAGTTCTTGTTTGTTCATCCAGTTTCATGGAGTCCAACATGACACACGTCTACGCTAAACGTGTCCAAAATGGAGAGCCACAGAGTCTCTCGGTTGTCGCAAACACGCTGGTCGGGGCATTCATGCAACAGATGATGAGGCAGGCACACTTATAGTCTGCCGAGCATAGCTGGCAGTTACCTGGTCTAACTGGTGTAGCAATCATATTCACAACACCTTTGAGTGCACGCTGTAGATGAAGGATCTGTCGTCCCAGAGTCCAGAGCTTGGAAGGTTTGTAAGATTGATGCAGATAATGGAACAGGGAAAGTTCCACAATGCTTGAGATCCTCTGCTCAAGCAGTATTGTTTCAAGCTCAGTAACTTTGCTTTTCACAATTGTTTTCCAATTCTGGTTGACGGGAAATGTTGTTAAGCTGACGTTATTGATATATTCAATGCAATCATAAAACACCAGAAGCTTGAAGACTGTAACCAAGGAAAGGTTTATGGCTATAGAGGAAGAATCTGTGTAGTCTGAAGAGGAGGACGGTGCCGACAAACAAACACTTATTAAAATAATGATTGGTATTCTGATCAAAGTATTTCTGCACAAAAAGTAACAAACTCATAATTAGTGTTAAAATATACCACTAACCACTAATGTGAAAACATCTCGCTAGTCTATGGGATAGGTCTATTATGTTAGTGGGTAAGACTAGGTTGTAATCACAGTCACGCCTGATTGATCCAAAGTTGTCTGATAATTGGCGTGTCTGACAAATGGGATGTCTAACTTTTGGGAGCAAAAGCATACATGGAATAAATATGCAAGTGTTTAAAGCAGCGAACAGGCGATTGGAGGGTGTCGGCCCGGGAAAGTTATATTTCAATATTCCCGATTTTGGTCAGCTGTCCACTATATTCGGATTTACGATATGACGTGGGAAAATGTATTAAATATTAACCCTTTTTCTCTCTTGCCACCTTCTGACAGGCCGCTTTCAATGTCAAATGTTCTCGTCAGGATATGGCTGACATATTGCCGATGTGACGTTAAATAATACCTCACTCACTCACTCTGACAGGCCGCATATATGCTAGGTAATGTTAAATTAATAAAACCCTTAGCTGCATTAGTTACTAAAATGTTTAATAGACGTAAACGCACGTTGTAGTCATGTAATTAAATATACCACACTTCCCTGTTGCTTATAGAATTGTGGTATTCTATTCACTACTATCTGTTTTAGGTAGAATGTAGCGGCTTGTGTCTCATAGGCCATGTGACCAGATGTTATATTCTATACTAAGTGTCTTAAGGTATCTATGCTTGTGTCATATATAACATGTGACACACAAATAATAACACACTCTTTTCTTCTCCGTAACAAAACGCAAACGAAGTTTAGAAGTCATGTAATTAAATAAATATACCACACTCTATTGTTGCTTACAAAGCTGTGATATTTTATTTACTACTATCTGTTTTAGATCTAATATAGTGCCTTTAGTGTCTCATAGGCCATATGGCCGGATGTTATATTTTATTGAATGTTTTAAAGTCTATGTATGTTTTATATACATGTATAACATGTGACACACAAATACAAATATTTTCTTTTTCTTCTTTCTATTCCCGGTAAAGCGAAAACCAAAGTTGTGCTGGAAGTGCCGCGTAAGCGAATTGCTATGAAAATATCGGATTACCGTACTTCAGATTTGCGCGCGACCCCAATACTCCTTCTGTGAGCCTCTTAACTGAGATGAAGTTTCCTATTACCTTTTAAATACAATAAATGATTGTACTTATGCAGTGTTGTGCCCATGGTGGTAAAAACGACGCCTTTTCAGTGCTGCTGTTTTCTCAAATCACCTACTATACAATATCACGTCATACTGTAGTTAGGTAACTAAGCCAAATTAAGTCAAAATGAGTTGAATTTCGTGTCATGATGCTTATCAACATACACTCATTCATTTACAACCTTCAAAACATTGAAAACCATGTATTTTAAGTAAAAGTAAATATTCTCGCCCATGGACGAGATTTTTAATATCGCTCTAAATTAGCCGAATTAAGTCAAAATAAGTTGAATTTTGTGTCATGATGTTTATAAAGATACACTCATTCATTTACAACCTCCAAAACATGAATTCTGAGCGAAACTAAACATTCTCGCCCATGGGCCGACTTTGTGAGTCAAGAATTAAATTGCGACAACGCAATAGAGTACATGTGCATGTTGAGTGAGAATTAGTGCCATCACAAACACGTTCTCCTGTTTTCTTTTGACTTATGTTTGCTGATGATGTTTCTGTACTTTCTGATACTTGTAATCAGTTACAAAAGAAGATAAATGCACTTGAATGTTTTTGTAAACAAACTAGAATGTCAATTAATCTTAGTAAAACAAAAGTTCTTGTCTTTAGAAATGGTGGGCCATTACGGGAATATGAAAAGTGGTCCTATAATGGCAATCCTATTGAAACTGTATCCTTTTATAAATATCTAGGACTTGTATTTACACCAAAGCTTGTATGGAGTAAAGCGCAAAGCTGTCTGGTATCTCAAGCTAACAAGGCGATATTTTCTGTAAACGGTTTTTAAAAAAAAAAAAAAGATGGGAAGAGTAAATTGTAAAGACTTATTTAAGATTTTTGACTGTATGGTTTCACCTATTTTGTGTTATGGGTCTGAGATTTGGGGTACTAACTATTGTAGCATCATCGAGTCTGTTCAGGTGAAATTTCGTAAATATTTCTTGAAAGTTGGTAAATCTACCTGTAATAACATGGCTCTTGGTGATTGTGGCAGACGTCCTCTACAAATTACTTATATGACTAAAGTAATTAAATACTGGTGTCACCTATTGTATATGCTTTATGATAGACTGCCAAAACATTGTTATATTATGCTCAAGTCCTTAGATGATGTTGGCCGCACTATTTGGGCAACTTGTGTCAAAAATATTTAATTAAGTATGGTTTGGGCTATGCATGGATCAGTCAGGATGTTGGCAATGTTGATTATTTCATATCCTTGTTTAAGCAGAGTCTTTCGGATAATCTTAAACAATCCACTTCAATTCAAAATTTTAATAAGTGTTTTTAATACTCCCAATTTAAGACATTTTTAAATGTGGAAAGGTATTTAAATTCTGATATTCCTTTACATCTCAGATCTGCACTCTCAAAATTTAGATGTGAAAATTGTAATTTAGCAGTTGCAACTGGAACATACAATAAAGTTAACTACAACGAGACACTATGTCTATTTTGTAAATTGGATGACAAAAATGTTATTGAAGATGAATTCCATGTACTTCTTAAGTGTGAACGTTTTTCTGATTTAAGGTTAAGATATATTCAGAAATATTTTACTGATTTTGATCCAAAAGCCAATTTTATTAACATTATGAAAACACATAATGATTGTATCATAAGAGATGTCAGTATGTTTCTGTATCATGTTCTTCAGCGCATTAGAAATGTTCCTCTTACACAGCATGTGCACTAAACTATCTATATCATATGCAAATGACTGTATGATGGGCCTGTGGCCTTTTACTGAAAAAACTTGTCTGTCTGTCTGTCTGTTTTCTTTTGACGCACTTGTCGTAGCAACACGGAGTACTTCCCTTGGTTCACACAATACCCGAAGCAGATATCGATCTGGTTAACAACATCATTCCATCCATCCATCCATCCATCCATCCATCCATCCATCCATCCATCCATCCATCCATCCATCCATCCATCCATCCATCCATCCATCCATCCATACATACATACATACATACATACATACAACATACATACATACATACATACATACATACATACATACATACATACATACATACATACATACATACATACATACATACATACATTTACGAAGGTATGTCTCGATTTCGTCTACCTCTTCTGTGGATATCGATCTGGTTAACAGCATGCCTGCCATCATGTGTCGTTATACACTTGGACATGATGTGAATGCAACTTCAGAGCTGAAGAATACATCATTATGCATTGCGGCCGCCTCCGTGGTGTAGTGGTTAGAGCGTCCGCCAGGAGAGCAGAAGGTCGCGGGTTCGATCACTGGCCGCGTCATACCAAAAGACGTTAAAATATTGTACTGTTTGGTTCCTGCCTGGCGCTCGGCATTAATGGATACAACAAGTCAGTATACTGTGTCTGAGTGGGGTATTCATGCTTCACTGCGGCATGGTATTGCAGTGGGCTAGCACTATAAAACCAGCTTAAGTCTGGGCTAGTACAAGCAGCCGCACATACACATACACACGCATGCACGTCGTCATATGAGCGAAATACTCTCAAGCACGACGTAAAACCCAATTTCACCTCACCTCACCTCATTATGCATTGCCTGTAAAGTTTCATTTTATTAATTTTGTATCGTACACTCAAAATCCTCGTTTCTCATTGAGGCAGACTGGAACAAGCTCGGCATGATATATTATTTCATTTGAATGAAATGACATGATCGCAAAATACATCTTTACAAAACGAGAAGGTCACGTTCGGTGACAACATGTCACCGTGACCCAGTGGCGTAAATGGGCGTTCATGACATCAATCTCTGAAATGACTGGTCTATTCTTTCTGTCATTTACAGACCCCCACCATATTTCGAGAATACTGTAGGGTTTGTTGTCGAACAACATACAACACAAGAATATGAAATCCAGAAAATTCTTTATGTTCATCAAATAGCATTACACAAATACAACACAGACCGATTGGGCATAGGGCAAACCGTACACATTAACTGGAACCGTCTCAGGCCCACTCTCCTTTGTTTTTCAACTCCAAGAGGTAATTCAAAAAGATCTGTGCTTTAAGAAAATTGACCCCCGGACCAAAATGAGTTCCATCCAGACTTCGAATACCTCGAGTCAAGTTGAATGTATCGAACATCGGAACGTTATACTTCCCTACAAACCTCTCCATGTATCGGTTGTAGACTTGAGCATTTTCATTAGTTACTCCCCGAACAAGCTCTGTTCGCCAGAGTCCGAAACCACTAAACCCAGACCAAAGTAATTTGGGCCATTTCCGTGTGGTGTTGCTTTTCACAGAATCTATGATCGCTCTTGCATAATTCGAGTTATCTGTTTTGTTGAACATCCGCCATAGACCACTCCCAAACAAAACCAAAGATTTGGGCGTATCCAGTATGTTTTGCAACTCGTTTGTCATGGCTTTACCTCCCATATCAAGCCGACCACAAAACAAGAATTTCGCTTTCACTGTTCCGTTGCAGAGTCTTGGGGAATAGTCCAGGTTAGGACGACATTTCTGAAAAGGAAACACGTTTTTCCCTTCACACTCTTGTTTCATCTCTGAAAAGTAAAAAAAACCATAAATATAATTTGCAGTCACTATAATCTTTGAATGACGTGCAAATGGACTGGCAATTTAGTGTTCTGTATTTTTGTTTGTCTCATTATTTCAAGGCATGAAAGTGTTTTCTGAACATGGGAAATGGAAATATTGTACGTGTATGCATTATACTTTAAAAAATGATATTGAGATCCTGTGTGTCCGATGATCGATTTAATGTTAAGAAATGAAGAGACTTTAGTTTTGTGAGTAGATGCGATACATCAATTAAAGCATCATCCTAACCCCTGCTCATTAACCAACACTCGTCGACCCCGACCCCCGCTTCAGAGACCAGAGAGTTTGAAACCCAAGTTTCTTTCCTTTCAAAACAAAACTGGATAGATTGTTTTTAAATTATAAATCCTGAAACAGCGAAAAACATAGTTCTTCCAACTGAGAAGACTTCAATTAACATAACCGTTCTATGTAAGAATCAATACATTAATTGTTTTGATCAAAGAACTGGGCCTCAGTGCCACATCAAATAACTCCACGTTGAGACAAGTACGTTAAAAGGGAAAGAAAGTTTCCAATTTCACTTATCAGTTCTCTGAACTTTTGCCTCGACTCCTGAAGCTCCATAACATTCTGTACACAGAAATGTATTTGCTGAATTCAGCAGCTGCACCAAAAAGTCCCTGTCTCAAATATTAACTAGAATCCTTACTACAACCAATGATAACTTTTATTTAAATTCACAAAAAGTATTCAAGACAAGCTGCAGTGCTCTCATGAGCATTCTAAAATATCGAACTATTTGCTTTATATGTGTAAAATCTCAGAAAAGAACAAAGTTCAATCCTGTCAAAACATTTTATTTTATTTATTTATTTATTTTCTTCTCTGTACGCCACTGTCCCACATGACAAACTTAAGGGAAATCTTAACCTTCCATGATCCATGGGGCAATTGGTAATATTGACCATAGATACAATGGCGGGAGCAGGACAGTTGCCACCCGGACAATTGCTACCCAGACAATTGACACCGGACAATTACCACCGGGATAACTGCCACAAAGAACAACTGCGATCTAGGATAATTGCTACCCAGGACGATTGCCACCCAGTTATTTTTACTATAAAAGTGAGGACAATTGCCACCCCGAATTTTATGTAATTTTATTTGAGAAAATGAATGCAGGTTGTCAATAAACACCACTCTAGATGATGAAAAGTCAATGTTTTGGGGTATCTTGACTTTGATGCAATCTTAGCTTTCATGAAAACTCAATACGCATTGATTGGGAAAAACTCAAAATCAAAATAATTGAGAGAATGTATTGAAAGCTCTGACACTTAAGATGAAAGTGCTGAGAAGCTCAAGTATTTAGAAAATCAATTTGTTTGAGCTTGGGTGCTACTGTCTTAAACGAACACATGTTGAGATGAATGTTTCAACAAACAAGTCGTGTGATGAGCAGCGAAAACGGGATAAAGCTACACGGGATTTCCTTACAGTTATTTTTTATAAATAATATTCTTAGCATAGTTCAGATTTCCAATGTTTATGCAGACATTTAGAGGATAGATAGAGAGATTCAAGCCATTTTTTGGATAGATGTCCTTCATTCTTTGGGTCAGTGACATAATAAAAGTGTAAAAGTAAATTAGAATGTGTGAGGACTTTCTGCGCAGTGTTGCCCACAACATCCGGATGTAATGAGCTCACTTTAAGAAATGTGTAATTGAAAAATGTAATTGGGCATGTTTTTGTGCAAGATTTGTCAAGTTGGTTATATGGAAGAATATGTTGTCATTTGTTATGATTTACCATGTCAAACTCAATAAAAGTTGATAAAGAAACTGAGTTATGTTTTTATGTTTTGGGTGGCAATTATCTTGGTGGCAATTGTCCTAGGTGGCAATTATCCGGGTGGCAATTGTCCTAGACCCACAATGGCATACCTATCCTCAGAGGTTCAGGAAAAGTTGTCAAAGAATGAAACAAATACCATGAGAATATCTCTGGACTCTCCTTGGTATTAGCATCTATGCAATAGTTGTAAGACGTTTAGAAAAGAAGCAGTCATCCCTAAGGGGAACAGTTGTGCTTCCCTTCTTGCTCATATGTTTCTTTATGCATGGTGTCGGGATTTCTGTCCATAGTGGCAAATGGGAAAAGGGCAATTTGACAAAGAAATTTAAATTAAACTTGAGCTACGTCCATGATCTAATATCGTTCGATAACAATGCAATAACCAATTCCCTGATTTAGCCGCCTCAACTTGAAACAAATGAGAACAGTGAGACTACTTCGTCTGTTTCATATTAAGATCTATGCATAAAAATTCATAATACATACTGATAGTTGCACTAGGCACCAGTCCGCCATGTCGATAGTCTCCCTTGACGATAATGATGAAGGCCAAAAACATCTGCCGGACGAGAGAGTCGCCATAGAAGTGGAAAGTTCCTCCCTTCAGAAGTTCACACGCAGACTTGGACGTGAAGTTTATCACTTCGCATCTGGAATAATTTACAAAATATTTATGAATAAAATATACGCATAGAACTTAGTAAAGCACCACCTGAAATATCTCACGACTCAACGAGGTCCAATCTGAACCCTTTGGCGCATATCGGCACCCATGAAGGGCCACCTCCTCGTGGTGGGTGCTGGGTCACGCTAAGCGCCCTTCAACCCCCGTTGTGGACCCGGGGGGATATATGGTCCACCAACCCGTTTGCCGTGGGTTGCGCCCCTGTGTCGGTGGAGGACGGGATTCTGGTGGTTGAGGGCACGGGAGCCAGGAACAGTGTTCCTTTGCCCAACACACCACTTCGACCCTTACTTCACCTAGACGGGTGGTAGAACGGGCCCGGTTCTATCAATCGGCTGGTCATGTCATGCCCTGTGCATGGTCAACTTCACATTATGTATATTTCTGTATCTTTTCCTCGAAATGCTGTTGTGATACTCCTACGTTGAAAAATTGTTACTCTGCCTAGAGTCCTATGCCAGACGGCGGTGGCTCATGGGCCAATCTGGCATTACTGACCTCCGGGTTCTAAGTGTCTTCAGATAATCGCCATGGGCGGAACCAGCCTGACCTTTGTTCTGTTTGACAATTTTAGCTACCTGTGTCTGTATTGCTCGAGTATAGCAACCCTGTAGCCCTGGTGTTTCGGAGTCGGTTTCCACTTCGACACCGTTCTTGTTGACACTCCATGGTGGGTGGGGAGCAGGGTTGTCGAATATCCGTTTTTTTATTATGGCTACCCAAATTCTACCTGGTTCTCGATCAAAAAATAAAAGGCGACATGTTGAAACAGATGCTTTATCATCTTCTGATGATGATTCTGCTGCAGTCAGTATTGATTCCTGGCCACGCTTTCTGGTTGTGGAGGGAATTGATGGACAACCTTTAAAGCTTAACCCCTTTGCCATATCAAAGGCCATTGCTGGAATATGTGGTGACGTGAAAAATGTCACACGTCTCAGGACAGGTTCTCTATTAGTTGAATGTGCAAAGAGACACCAATCTGTCAATTTGCTCGAAGCTCGTCAATTTGCGACTACTGGGATTACTGTGTCAATCCATAAAACACTTAATTCCTGCAGAGGCATAATCCGTGATCGGGCTAAATGTCTCGCTGACATGTCAGAGGAAGAAATTGCTTCTGAACTGAAGGCCCAAGGTGTCACCTCTGTCAAGAGATTCACTAGGAAAAACGGTGATGATATCATTAAGACCAATACCTACCTGTTTACCTTCTGTCTCACGTCACTACCAAAATCAATAAAAGCGGGATATTTTAACATCGATGTGGAAGTGTATATCCCAAATCCGCTTCGATGTTTCAAATGTCAAGCGTTTGGACACGGAGCTAAGTCATGTCGCAGTTCCCCAGTTTGTTCCCGTTGTGGTGGAACGCATGAAAACGTCAACTGCACAAATGAAATCAAATGTGCAAACTGCAACGGTGACCATATGTCATTTTCCAAATTATGTCCAGCATATGACAGGCAAACACAAATTTTGAAATTGAAGCACACCAACAATATATCCTTCAATGAAGCAAAGAAATTATTACCAGTTAATAGTCGCTTGTCTTCTACCAAAACGTACGCAGCAGCTGTTTCTACTCCTTGCCCAAAGGTTGATCAGGGCTGTCAAACTGCAATTACCTGGGTCTCAGACGACCAAACTGTTTTGTACAGCGTTTCTGGTACCAGAAATGGTGCTGCCACTCAGACAGAAACTGATCTTGAAGCAGACCTTCCGCTTCCAGCATTGTCTGACACTCCATCAGACTCCAAGAATTTGCCAGCACCTCAAACTCTTTCAGACCCTGAAACCCAGACAGCACCAGTAACCAAACCTAAACGTCTCACTAACAAAGAACGGAAACAACTTAAAAAAAAAGAAATTAGGGCACTTAAACACTTAGAAGTGGCTCCCCCTTTATCCGTCCCTGTAGAGGTTCACAACACCTTTGAACCTCTGGACATGGAGGTCACTCCATCGCTGCCTGATCAGCGAAGAGGTCCTTCTCCCCGTGCTCGATCTCCCATTGAACCACCATGACTTCCTCCACTAATTTACTTCAATGGAATTGTAGAGGACTTCGTACTAACTTTAATGATCTTCAGCTATTATTACAGGATCTAAAACCATCAGCCTTTTGCTTACAGGAAACTTTCCTTAAAGTTACAGATAATTTTGACTTGAGATATTACAACTCATACCATCACTTCTCTCCTCCGGGTGATAAAGCTTCTGGAGGATCTTCTGTTATGGTGAGGCAGGGCGTCATTCACAGTCCTGTTCCTCTTAATACCCCTCTCCAGGCTGTCGCTGTGCGAGTAACCCTAAATATCGTTTTTACCCTGTGTTCTTTATATGTTCCACCTTCGTTCTGTCTCCGACAGGTTGATCTTCAAGCATTATATGACCAGCTACCAAAGCCCTGTGTCATCCTGGGAGATTTAAATGGCCATAACCCGCTTTGGGGTAGTAATAACATCAATACAAAGGGTAAAATCTTGGAGGAGTTTTTCTCAAACAATGATTTATGCATATTTAATGATGGTTCTCATACATATCTACATCCAGGAACTGGAACTTACTCTTGTCTGGATTTATGCATTGTTGACTCTAATTTACTGAGTGAATTTGAATGGTCAGTTCACGATGACCTCTGTGGAAGTGACCATTTTCCTACCATATTGAAATCTGTGACACCTTCTGATGTTCCTCCATCATCACGCTGGAACTTTGCTAAAGCCAACTGGGATTTGTATGAACTTCGTTGTTCTACTAAACTAACACCTGGTGCTTTTCTTGATATTCCCGACCCTGTAACACTCTTCTCTAACGAACTTCTTACAATAGCTGATGAATGTGTTCCGAAGTCCTCTTCCAATCCACACATACGTAAACCATGGTTTAACGCTGACTGCAAACAAGCTAGGAAGGCCCGGAAGAAAGCTGAACAGTATTTCCGTCGCCATCCTATGGTCCACAATCTAAATAAGTTCAAAATTTTAAACGCTAAAGCAAGGCGTACTTTTAAACAAAACAAACGCCAGTCTTGGCAAAATTATGTTTCAAAACTAAATTCACGCACGCCAATGTCAAAGGTATGGAACATGGTCCAGAAAATCAAAGGTAAGGGTTCTAAATCTAGCATTCACCATCTGAAAGATGGGAATCAATTATTGACTAATAAATCAGATATTGCTAACAAACTTGGTGAGACTTTGGCCAAACATTCTTCCTCATCTAATTATGTACCTGCATTCCAAACATATCAAAAACAGCAAGAAAAGAAATCTCTTAATTTTACTTCAGATAATGGGGAAGATTATAACGAAACCTTTTCGATACATGAACTTCACACTGCTCTTGACCAGGCTCACGATACTGCTTCAGGAGCTGATGGTATCCATTATCAACTACTAAAGCACTTACCGGATTCATGTTTAGAGACACTTTTACATATTTTGGATGACATTTGGACATCTGGACAATTTCCTTCCTCGTGGCGCGATGCCATAATTGTGCCCATCCCTAAACCTGGACGCGATCATACTGATCCCTCGAATTATAGACCAATTTCACTAACTAGCTGTGTTTGCAAGACCATGGAACGCATGATAAATAATCGCCTTGTTTGGTACTTGGAAACCAATAACCTCATAACAGATATACAATGTGGTTTCCGTAAAACAGAAGTACAATCGATCATTTAGTGCGTTTAGAATCTTTTTTTGTGAAGAATGCAATAATTAATAGACAACATGCAGTGTCTATCTTTTTCGATTTGGAAAAGGCATACGACACGACATGGAAACATGGGATTTTAAAAGATTTACATGACTTTGGATTACGAGGCCGTTTGCCTCAATTTATATCCAACTTTCTAAATGACAGACAATTTCAAGTCCGAGTGGGTTCTACTCTGTCTGAACATTACAATCAGGATCAGGGTGTCCCACAAGGCAGTATTTTGTCTGTCACACTGTTTAGTATTAAGATTAACAGTTTATCAAAGGTTTTAAATGATTCAATTGATGGATCACTTTTTGTGGATGATTTTAATATTTCTTGTCGCGGTAAAAATATGCATACTATTGAACGGCAATTGCAGTTGTGTTTAAATAAAATAAATAAATGGTGTCTTGAAAACGGCTTTAAATTTTCCAAGTCCAAAACTAATTGTATACACTTTTGTAGAAAATATAAGCCGCATAAAGACCCTGAACTATCTTTAAATGGCACTCCGATCAAAGTTGTCAAGGAGGCCAAGTTCTTGGGTCTAATTTTCGACTCCCATTTAACTTTTTTGCCGCATATTAAATCACTTAAAGCCAAATGCCTGAAGGCACTCGATTTGTTGAAAGTCGTTTCCAACTCAAAGTGGGGAGGGGATCAAGCTACCCTCCTCCACTTATATCGCTCATTGGTCCGCTCGAAACTTGATTATGGCTCCATCGTATATGGTGGAGCCTGCAAAAGCAACCTAGCACTACTTGATTCTGTCCACCACCAAGGCCTAAGACTTTGTCTTGGGTCTTTTAGAACCTCTCCTATTGATAGTCTCTATGTTGAGGCTGATGAGCCATCCCTTACCCAACGTCGTGTCAAACTATCTTTACAGTATATAATAAAACTCTATTCTAACGAGTCTAATCCTGCATTTAACTGTGTTTTCAATCCTTCTTATGAGGAGTCGTACAACAAAAGCCTTCTCTTGTTCCGCCTCTTGGTTTAAGAATTAAACCATTTCTTTCTGCTGCCGGCATTGAACTGGAAAATATAGCTCCTTCCCGTCTTCTTTCTTCTCCTCCTTGGCAACTGGTGAGGCCTGAAGTTGACCTAACTCTGACAAAGTTTAAGAAATCAGAAACTAATGAATTACAGTATAAACAAGAGTATAATCAATTAAAAATCAAATATAATACATACAAATCTTTATTTACAGATGGGTCCAAGGATGGTGGCGCGGTGTCATGTGCCACTGTCATTGGATCCAGAACAATATCTTCTAGAATACCAGATAACAGCTCCATTTTTACAGCAGAAGCAAACGCCATATTAACGGCTCTTAAATATATTCAACGACATCCTAAACATAAACAGTACATAATCTTTTCCGATTCTCTTTCGTGTCTTCAGGCTATTAAAAATATTTCTTGTAAACATCCACTTTTATTAGAAATTATTGAATTGTATAATCAACTTGCCACTGGCCAATGCGACATCGTCTTTTGTTGGTTACCCAGTCACGTTGGCATTTCTGGGAACACAATGGCCGATCTTGCTGCCAAGGCAGCACTCAACAAATCTGTGACACCACTTCTTATCCCATACTCTGATTATAAAGCCAGCATTAGAACATACATTCGCGATCTAATGCAGAAAAAGTGGGACACCCAAGTAGGTATTAATAAATTACATGCAATAAAACCCTACATTGGTTACACCTACTTGGGTTGTCAGTCCAGATTTGAAGAGGTCATTATGCGACGATGTCGCATTGGCCATACCAGATATACTCACGAATATTTATTGAAAGGCGAAGATCCTCCGTTTTGCATCCCTTGTGATGAAAGAATCACAGTCAAGCATGTCCTGCTTGACTGTGTTGAATATTCCATCACAAGGGATAAGTATTTTAATGTCAAAACATTGAAGGATCTTTTTTTATAATGTTAATTATCATTTAATAGTTGAATTTTTAAAAGAAATCAATTTGTTGACTGATCTGTAAATAGCTAAATATTTTATTGTTGGTAGTTTCTATTAGTAACTGAGATTGTTAGTGGCTGTACCCTCAAAGGGGGGTTAACGTAGCGTAAAATTATTGTCCTCCTGAGAGGGTACGTAAGTCCCAAACCTTTCAAAGTCAATTTAAACTTGCCAGGATTTTTAAACGTAGCATTCCTGTAATTTTAATTGTAGCTAACATTTCTTACAATCGCCAGCAGCTGAAGGGATGGTGTAAATCCAACTAGGGTCCATGCAGGTAGCCAAGGTACTGTAAGTCCCCATGGAACCTAGTTTGGTGATCTACCTTCTGGTGTTGGCAATCTATAGCTTGTTTTTATATTGTATTGTCCAAATAGTGCTCTCTGTTTTAACTCTCCATACTAGTTTTAGTTGTAATTGTGATATTCTAGTTGTTTTACTGTCCTTCGTCGACAGGTTTTTTATAACGTATATATATTTAATTTCAATATCGAATGTTCTCGTCACAATATGGCTGAAATATTGCCGGTGTGACGTTAAATATTAACTCACGGGCAGCTGTCTAACTTGGCAGAATTTCTGCAACCTAAACAATGGGACAACATAGATATAACATATAAAACTTACATTGACTTCGTTTTGTACCACTGGCAGATTAAGTTATATTTTCATTTCTATCATGATAATGAAGATGAAAATATTAATGGGATAAAAGGATGACTACATTGATATAGTGGACACCTTAATCTTCAACAAGCACAATAATACATTCTCCATACAGTCAATTAAGATGCAAACAAATCTCTCTCTCTCTCTCTCTCTCTCTCTCTCTCTCTCTCTCTCTCTCTCTCTCTCTCTCTCTCTCTCTCTCTCTCTCTCTCTCTCTCTCTCTCTCTCTCTCTCTCTCTCTCTCTCTCTCTCTCTCTCTCTCTCTCTCTCCCCCCCCCCTCTCTCTCTCACCGTTTATCGTCAGGAATCCACTTTGAATACTCAGCATGTTTTTGAGTTCGAAGGTCATAACATCCATCACAGACACATTCGCTTGTTGTTTTCTTTTGACACATGTTGTCATAGCAACACGGAGTACTTCCTCTTGGTTCACACAACACCCGAAACCATCCTCCTTCTTTACGTTTGACCTTCCAACCAAAGTACGATATATTTCCACATTTTTTATCCGGCCTCTCAAATGTACCCTTTGGCCCCAAAACGTATAATGCTTCACGTAAGTATGTTTCGATTTCGTCTTCCTCCTCTGCAGATATTGATCTGGTTAACCACATGCCAGACATCATGTGTCGTAGTACACTTGGACATGATGGGGATGGAACTTCAGACCGGAAGGGTACATCAGTATACGTTGGCCGTTGAAGCACAGTATATATCACCACAGCCGTGCAATACAGGCAAAAGAGAACAACAGTCTTCTGCATTGCCCCCATGGATGTCTTTAAAGAGAAAGAAACGGAAAAGCAATTAGACATAAAACAGACACATTTGTGGACAGAGGAAATGATTTGAATTTAATGCTGCATTGACATCTCGATTGAGAGTTTTGATCACGACAATTCACTCGGGTATACATTACCTGAACTCTGTAAGAACAATAAGATGTATATTGCCAACAGCAGAACTGGAGCAGACAAAGATATTGGTGGGATAAAATCTAAAGGGGTCAGTTTAGTGCATTACTCAATTGCAAGCGCAAATGTCAAACGAGGGTATCCTCCCATTATGCAGACAGGCAGTTCGCAGACGCCTTAAAACAACATTTACGGTTTAATGAACAGAATAGCTACTACCTGTTACCTACACATCATAATGGATTATTCCAAATAAAACCACAAGAAAAAACTGAAGCTATATTATTTAATTTGATAGATCATCATCATCATATTTAAATGTTCATAACATTTTGGGTTTAACCTTCTCGTCTAACGGAAGTTGGCATCCATGGGATATATGTTTGATTGAACAAGCCAATGGATTAGAAAACTCCATCTTGAAGCAGCTCTCATAACTTTTGTGCACAATGTGTAATCTAATGGAAGTCGAAGACGAGTTCCACTTCACGCTCGTATGCCCAAAATATCTTTTTTTAAGAATTATTACACCACTAGATCAACGTACTATAAATTCCTTTTGTTAATGCAAACCAAACATGTTAACGAAATAAAATGCTAGCAAAATATTGTTTTCAAGCTTTTAAAGCCCGTCAATAATTCCTTTCTGTTTGTCAGTACATCCTCGCCAAGCCTCCTGTACTTAATTTCATTATGTATATGTAAATGGCCAGGGGCCAACATGGCCTGTGCTAATAAAAGTATCTGTCTGTCTGTCTCCCTCATAGTTACTGGTCCTCCATGATCTGCATCTTCCAGTTCGTTGTATTAAGAAGTAGAAGAAAATGGGGTTAACGTTATTATGACATAGGATGGGATTTACTTTCTGAATAAAGAATAAGATGCAAATTAACATCATTTCATAAAATTCAAAAAGGTCTTGCACCAGTTTTTCATCAGGATTTACTCCCGCCTGTAGTAGGCAACCGGACAAGCTATGAGTTAAGAAACTTTGATAAGTTTAGCCAACCACGTACAAGACTGAGGTACACAACAGGAGTTATTCCACCAACAGTTAAAATGTAGAATGATATTCCTTAAGATATCAATTGCGACTCTGTTGCATACTTTAAATCTTATATCCACGTGAAAGACAAATGTGCACCTAAATATTATTCTTATGGAATAAGGAAGTCACATGTTTTGCACACAAGATTAAGATGTATGACGAGTACATTTAATTATGATTTAATTAGAATACATATTTAAACAATGATAATAAATAATAAATGTAAAAAAATCATGTCAGTGTGGCTATAGATGTGAGAATGTTTTGCATTACTTCCTTGAATGTCCATTGTATACTATTCAAACACATAAACTGTTAAAATCTAAAGAAAATATAGTTAGTAAATAGAACACTGATTGGTATTAATCTTATTTTATATGGAAACACGTTTTTGAGAAGAAAACACAGTTTATCATTTAATCACCACAAAGTTTACAGACTTTTTACACACAATCAAACGGGGACGGACAAAATCCCACCCAGACAAAATTTCTGTGGACAAATCCCACACCAAAATCACCAACATAGGACAAAATCCCATTTTTAATTTAATCATGTTTCCTTGACAGAGGCCAGTGAGCTAAGTTTAGTAGCATGTTTTGATAATCATGACTTCAGGAATGAGTTAAATGGGAGTTATTATGAGTTGAATGATGTTTTAAGTGCTTATGTACACATGGTCAATAATTCTCATTTATGAGGAAAATTCAAATTGTGTTGGTTTATATCATGAGAGTTGAATGGGAGTTATGATGACTTGAATCATGTTTTTACGGGTTTTGTGCGTATGGTCAATAATGCTTAGATATTCTTATTTTTCCTCATAAATATTTCAAAATAAAGTGTATGGCATTTTCACACTGTTGGGATTTTGTCCGAAGTGTGCAACATTTTGTCCTATGGGATTTTGTCCTACGGGATTATGTCCTGTTGGAAGTTTGACCTACCCTCCAGACTTCTCAGTAACGAACTCCTTTCAGGCTCACTCTACTCTAGGCAGTGGACTGTTCCATTATACCCGTAGGTGTTTCTCGAATTATCGTTCTAGCGCAGTGTCTGTCAATCGACTGCCTGTCAGTAGGCAGATAACCCCAGACACATGAAAAACTTAAGGGGACGACTGTAATAAGCGAGTTAAGTGTTACGTTAGACAGGGATGTCCACTTAGTCACTTGTTGTTCTCCATATTTATCAAAGTGTGGAGCAGGCCACTCACTAATTAGGGGTGACCAGCACGGCCCAATAGTTGTTGTTATTATTTTTCAGCGACGGGGTAGTACACTTTATAAGAAATGAAGGGAAACAAAGAAAGAGAAATTTTGGAAGAGTGGTGTTGTACTACCCAGAAAACAACAACAACAATACATCCCCTCCCCACCCCTCCCCACCCCACCAAAACAAAACAAAACAACTAAGTATTAAGGGAAATTTGAACGGGTGGGCGAATTAAAAAGGTTAGAAAGTATGAAATAGGTAAAGAGTAGTAGAGATTTGAAATTTAATATAGATGTAGTGTAGTAAATGGTGGGGCGGTGGGGTAGCCTAGTGGTTAAAGCGTTGGCTCGTTACGCCGAAGACCCAGGTTCGATTCCCCACATGGGCACAATGTGTGAAGCCCATTTCTGGTGTCCCCCGCCGTGATATTGCTGGAATATTGCTAAAAGCGGCGTAAAACTAAACTCAGTCAGTCAGTCAGTAAATGGTTATTGTTATTGTATTTTTTTAAACAACCCATGTTTAAAAACATATTTATTATGTGAATAATGATAAACATATAAAAGGTTAAAACATGAAGTTGATAAAAAGGGAGAACTCTTTTGAAAGTCAGAAGAGTTAGCATTGTTGAGGTACTGTTTTAAAGCATTGGTAATTGGGGTTCTTTGTTTATTATATTTTGAGCAGTAAAAGATAGTGTTGGCTGTTGTTTCAGGAATTTGGCAAGTGATACATTTGCCGTATGGATGAAGGTTGACTTTGTAAAGATAGTCATTAAGATTGCAATTTGCTAGTCTTAGTCTGGTTATGGCAACATTAATTCGGCGTGTTTAGTGATAATTTTTACATTTTGTATTTGTTGAATTTGGGAGCGTGGATAATGTTTTCCTATTATTTGCCAGTTATAATTGAATTTATTTATTATTATATTGTTAACTATATTTGTTAGGTCTGTTTTGGCGTTAGGTATTTTTATTTTATTTTTTTGTGTGTGGAGTCCAGCTTTGTCTGCCATTTCGTTGCCATGGACTTCGATGTGTGACGGCACCCAGGTAATATGTATTTGATTATTTTTATTTTGATGATATAGTATTCTTCTATGTATGTTATTTATAAGATTTGGCCTTTTTGTTGTAGAGTAAATTTTGATCTGTATGGGGCTTGAGGAATCCTTACAAATGCAGTAGTGTTTGGTCAGATGTTGTTTGCAAGGCCTGAACTATGGCTGCGAAGATTCTGGAGTTTGCTTGGAGATTATAGGATTGTTTAAGGCTTTTTGGGGTATGTAGATTACCATGTTGGTCCTTGGATCCGTCAGTATAGATATGAAGATTATCTTGTAGATTGTAATTTTGTTGTATGAATTCTTGCACTGTGAATTTATTAAGTATATTGTGTCTAGTAAGTTTTGTGTTGGCCAGGATTTTTGGCAGTAATCTTGGAGAAAGAGATTTGTAATATGGGTTTGTGTTACATTCTGTAGTATATAAATTAAGTTGTTGTTTAATATCCTGTATTTTTTGTCCAAAAGGTTTTGGGTATTTGCCTTGATTGATAATGATTTTAGTTTTAGTTTTAAGAGATGTATAGTGGTTTTCAGTTTTGTTTGTAATGGGGTTATTTAAGGATCTTTCCCATTCGAGAGTGAGGACTAGTTCCCCGCATTCTACCAATACTGCTTGGAGGGATGTTCCGGGGAAGGCTCCAATTATACATTTAAGAACTTGGAATTGGATGGAACTGAGGTTTTTTTATGTGTTTGTGCCATATCTTGAAATATTTCGCCGCCATAGATTATTTACAGACCGCCGCCATATAGCTGTCATGTTGCAGAGTGCGGCGTAAAACTAAACTCACTCACTCACTCAGTTTGATTATTTGCTATATTTATTTTTATGGTTATGTTTTCTATTTCTTTTGAGTTGATATCGATTTGTTGGAAGTCGATGCCTCGTTTAATTAAAGTGATGAGTCCACCCTTTTTGGGTCCTTTGATGTTTGTGGATTTATCTTTTCTGGTGATATTGTAGTGTGGAAAATGTATAGATTTTCTTGTGGATATTCTGGTTTCTTGGAGAAGAATTATATCAGGTGAAATTATGTTTTTCGTTAGCAGAGCTTTGAGTTAATTTTGACGGGCGTTTAGCCCGTTGCAGTTACACTGTAATACGACATGATAAAATATATAAATAAAACATAAATGGAAGCAAAAAATTTAAGTGATGATGTATATGTATAACATATACGTATGTATAACATATTATCGTCTCCGGGAGTAATAGCCTGGTCTCTTACCTCTTTGAACGTTGAAGTGTGAGATAGTGATAGTTACTGCCTTCTTAAACTGTTTGAGTGTTTTGGTATGTATTCTTCGTTTGCTAGTCTGAAGATTGTAAGGATATTTCCTTCCATGGTTTGTAGATTTAGACGCGTGCGTGCGTGCGTCTAAGTGCCAGTTCCGAAATGAATTCAACCGAAGTATTGAAGTTGGGTTGGTTGTAAGAGCTGTGATCTATTGTGTGGCACAGGTCATTTGACTGATTGTTCTGGTTTGATTTTGAGTAGTTTAGTCGTTTTGCAGTTTAAGATTTGTTTCTGTTTTCCACTTTTTTGTGGGTTTTATTTTGTTTTTCTTTGCAAGTGCTGGAATGTTTCTGATTTTGTTTATTGCTTTGTAGTTTGGTGCATAAGCTTTTTGTGTGTACTGGATGAGAAATCCATGACCACATTTTTAAGTTTAGGAGGTGGTTTTCCATTTTGGCTAAGAGCCATTCTGGGTTTTTCTGGGTTTTTCTTCTTTTCATTCCCATAGTTACATATATACAAACATATTATTGTAACAGAAGTGAGTGAGTATGGTTTAGCGTCGCTCTTACGAACACTCCAGCAATATCATGGAGTGGAATACCAGAAACGAGTCCCACAGACAGTACCCATGGGATAGAACCCGGCGTGACGAGCCGAAGCCTTAGCCACTAGGCTACTCTGCCACCAGAATAACAATAGCAATATACAGGTAGTGAGTTAAGTTTTATGCTGTACTCAGCAATATTCCAGCTATATGGCGGCTGTATTATACAAGTAAGATAGGTTGACAAATACCAGTTTCTAAAGGGTGGTTGAACAGTCAATGATTGAGAAATGGGATGTAAGGAAACCATTTATTTTCAAAATTTTCCACATCATTGTTTCCTTTAGAAATTGTTTTTTTCTGCAAGAAAGGTGAATTCTAAGGTTTTCAGTTATAGTTATTTAATTTGGGAATTGTTTTTTTTGATATAACATAAATAGATATGTTCTTTGCAGAGAAAATTATGTGGTTTAGTATTTTTTGGCTTGTGAATTACTAAGCCAAACCAGATATTTTGATTTTTTTATTGAGGTATTTATTGATCCAGATCTCAAGCTCATTCCAAAAAGTCTTGGTTTCCTTACAATTCCAGTATACATGACAGATTGTTTCCTGTAGGTCATTACAAAAACTGCACATGTCAGAATCTACTAGTCTCTCGGCAATATTTCAGCCATATCGTGACGAGAACAATTAATTTTATACATAGTAATTAATGGGAAATTGTAAAAAAACTGTCAACGAAAGACAGTAAAATAACTAGATTATCACAGATTCGAATTTAAAACTAGTAATTAGATCCAAAAGTGTTTAACTATAAATGACAATACAATATAAAAACAGGCTATATATTGCCAACAACCGAAGGTAGATCACCATACTAAGGTCCATGGGTTCTTACAGTACATTTGCTTCCTGTTAGACCCTAGCTGGATTTACATCATCCCTTCAGCTGTTAGCAATTGAGACAATCTAGCCACATATTAACATTACACATATTCTACGATTAAAACAGTCGAGTTTTAATTTACTGGGAATGTTTTTGGACTTACGTACCCTCTCAGGAGGACAATAATTTTACAGTACTTTAACCCCCACTCCCTCCCACACCCACCCTCGAGGATACAGCCACTAACAATCTGAGTTACGAATTCAAACTTCCAATCATAAAATACTTACCTATTTACAAATCATTTAACAAATCTAATTCTTTTAAAAACGCAATAACTAAATGAGAACTGATATTATTAAAAAGATCCTTCATAGTACGTGATTTAAAATAGTTATCCCTTGTGATGGAATATTCAACACAGTCAAGCAAGACATCATCATCACAAGGGATGCAGAACAGAGGATCCCCACCTTTGATAAGGTATTCATTTGTCTGTCTGGTGTGGCCAATACAACATCGTCGCATGATGACCTCCTCAAATCTGGACTGACAACCCAAGTAGGTGTAACCAATATAGGATTTTATTTCATGTAATTTATTAATACCCACTTGGGTGTCCTACTTCTATCGCATCAGATGTGGGATATAAGATCTAATAGCAGCTTTGTAATCAGAGTATGGGATCAGAAGTGTTGTCACAGATTTGTTGAGTGCTGCCTTGCCAGGAAGATCAGCCATTGTGTTCCCAGAAATGCCAACATGGCTGGGTAACCAACAAAAGACGATGTCCCATTGACCAGTAGAAAGCTCATTATACAATTAAATAATTTCTAATAAAAGTCGATGTTTACAAGAAAGATTTTAAATAGCCTTAAGACACGGAAAAGAATCGGAAAAGATTATGTATTGTTTATATATACGGTGTATATTAATATATTTAAGAGCTGTTTATATGGCGTTAGATTCTGCTGTGAAAATAGTTCTGTTATTTGGTAATCGAGAACATATTGTTCTGAATCCAATGACAATGGCACATGCCACAGCGCCACCATCCTTAGATCGATCTGTAAATAAGGATTTGTATGTATTATATATTTTTTTTAATTGATTATATTCTTGTTTATATTGTAATTCATCAGTGTCAGATATTTTAAACTTTGTCAGACTTCAGGCCTCACCAGGAGGAGAAGAAAGAAGACAGGAAGGAGCTATATTTCCCAGCTCAATGCCGGCAGCAGAAATGAATGGTTTAATTCTTAGCCCAAGTGGCGGAACAGGAGAAGACTTTTTTGTTGTATAAATCCTCATAAAGAGGATTGAAAACACAGTGAAATGCAAGATTAGGCTCGTTAGAATAGAGTTTTGTTATATACTGCAATGATAATTTGATATGACGTTGGTTAAGGGATGGCTCATCAGCTTCAACATAGAGACTATCAATAGGAGAGGTTCTAAAGTCTTAGGCCTTCTTGGTGGACAGAATCAAGTAGTTTTATGTTGATTTTGCAGGCTCCACCAAGTTTATATTCTTTATCATCTGTAGTAATTCCTTTTATGTCTGTATTTGCTCTTTCCATACAACCTAACATTTCAGCTACAAAGAGAAATAGGTAAGGGGATATGGGGTCTACTTGTCTGTAGCCTCTTTCATTTGTAACAAAATCTGATAAATGGCCATTTTGAATAACACAGGATGTTGTGTCTAAAGTTAATAGGTCTATCAAGCTTCTATGTTGGGGGCCGAAACCAAATTTTTCCAGTACTAAATTAATAAAGCCTTTTCGAAATAAATCAAAATTAGTAAACCTGGAATATTTCTGTTGTTAGGTTTCAAACATAATATCATATAGTAGTCTTGTGTTTTCACTAATGGTTCTACATGGAATAAATCCAGTTTGATTACCATGAATAAGTGAATCTATCGTTTTCTTTTTCAGATGAGTTTCTCATTTCATCATTTAGTGTGGGAGTTATAACATACTGTGAACCTACTTCTTCGTTCAAGTCTTTATTTGATCTTTATAATTTCTTATAAAAGGATTTCACTTCCTGTGATTATCTAGTATTTTTACTGTCCTTCGTCGGCAGGTTTTTATAATAACTATATATATTCTATATCAATGTCAAATGTTCTCGTCACGATATGGCTGAAATATTGCCGATGTGACGTTAAATAATAACTCACTCACTCCAATGGCTTCATGACGTTGAGCACATGTTAATCTTGGCATGATGTGCATGTGGCTTTTCATGTGAACTGTGAACGTTTGAATGACCAAACATCAAGCTTTCGACAGCGACATCAATTTCTGAGTTTCACATGTTGTGTGCAGCTGCACAGGCTGCACGTGCAGTAAGACATTGCAAGTCCATAGGCCACCATCAATGACGTCACGTCACCTGGCACCTGGATGAGCGTTTGATTGTCTCCAATACTTGTTATGTTCACACCTTATTTATGCATAAAGACGCTGACTGCCTATCTTTATATTTTTTTTGTGCACAGTTTCTTTATGTGGCCAGTATAGATAGTTGGTTTTTCACCTTTTTCACACCATAATATTCTGTTCCTGATTTGTATTCCTCATATTTCTTCTTCCTTTAGTTTTTGTAATTCTATTTGATGTTTTGAGAGTTCAAAAAGCGGAGTTTCATCCTACCTTATTGTATATTCGCAATCCTTAATTTTAGTTTCTAGTTCTGTCGTTCTGTTGTTATTTTTCTTTTTAAGGAATGATGAAAAAGATATTGATTTCCTCTAACTTTCATTAAAAAGGTCTCTAAAAATAAACTGTCATCAATTTTAAGCTTGATTCCACTGTAATCAGAGTCATTCTAGTTATCCGTTATTTCAGTTTCTGAGTATTCTTCTATTGTTTCTCTTAAAATTGATTTTACCTATTTTCCGTAATTAGGATGAAGCAGTGATGAATTGTTGAGTTTCCAGTACCCACGCCCTCTTTCCTGGTTGATAGTGTTTGAGAAGGTAAAAGATACCGCTGAGTGATCAGTTTTATAACCTGGTAGGATATCAGAATCCAGATTTATATGATATATGTCCTGTGAAAATAAAATATAATCTAGCCTTGCTTGTTGTCTGGGATTTTTTTCCAAGTTTACTTCCTCAAAGGTTACTTTAGGTCTCTCCAAATATCTATAAGGTCATATTGTTCAACTTTCTCTAAGACTGTTTTTCTGGACTTTGGCTTATTAATATGTTTATAATTTTCTAAATCTACTGATGGGTCAAGCACCAAATTCCAGTCCCCAACAATGACTAAGGAGTCAGTTAATGTAAACCTTTTACCGTCAACAGTTATGTCTGCGATTATAAAGTTACCGTTTTCATCTTCAATGGATCCTTGAATAGTGAGGTCTACGTCTTTATTAAAAATAATTGCCACTCCCCTGGCATTAGACCTGAAAGGTGCGATAATGCTTTGTAGGCCCCCATTCATTTCTCATGATAATAATGTCGTCTTTAGCTAAATGGATATCTTGTAGGCAGATAATTGAATCATTCTTTTTCTATATATATTCATGACTTCCTTCCTCTTATTTCTATCAGATAGTCCCCTACAGTTAGCTGAAATAAGTTTTATCTTCTTTATATTATTCATAGCCATCTAATTATAACATCAACAGTTTTATAAGGGGATGGGTCAGAATAGTTGCCGGGTAAATGAGCGGCCTTTAAGGCACGACGTTTCTCTAATGTATTAATATGGGAGTGTTCATAATGTAGTACATTGTCAACTAGTTGGAAGGAATTATTGTTTTGATAACAAAAATAAAAGAGAAAGGAAGGAAAAAGAAAACGTAAAAACAAAGAAAAGGGTGACATTGCCCATTTTTTCCAAACCCTGCCCTAGAGAAATCAAAAGACTGCACTTTGAGTTTCTCTCAGTGAATAACACTATGAGAGGAACTGTGCGACATTGTTTGCTAACGAAGCAAGACTGGCGAGAGACAGCCCTCGGCAAGAAAACCTATGTAATAATGACACGCAACAAAATGTACATCGCATCGTAATAACCAACTATAAAGTGTAAAGTAAGCACGGAAGCACGGCTAGTGTCGATAAAGAAAATGTTATAAGGTTAGAGCATGTACATCCTCTCCAGATAACCCAAGTGAACAGCGTAAAGTAAATTGTAACTCACGGGTTCTCTACATTATCAATGACTACAGTACAATTTTAGACATCTGGTAAAAAGTCGAGCACACAGATCAGAAGCACGGCTAGTGTTTATATACGAAATATTATAACGGTAGTGCATGTACATACTTTCAAAATAACCGAAGAAAACAGTGTAAAGATCATTATGACTCACATGTTCTCTACATTATCAGTCACTACCGCACAGTCCGAAACATCCGGTAACTGAATCGTGCGCAGTCGAGAAACGCTTGATATAGCAAAAACACGTCACAATTTAATTCTGGACTCACAAAAGAACAGAAACTCTCCGCACTGTGGGCACTATCTGACAAGGGATTAGACCAAATTAAACATGCAGTTGTTATGAATATATGCCAAGGATGAAATGAAAAACATTTTTTTTGAAAACTTTAAATTTAAACTCGCTCGCCCATGGGCCGGCCCATGGGCGAACAGTGGCCCATGGCGAGAATGTTTAATTTCGCCCAGAATTAATGTTTTGGAGGTTGTAAATGAATGAATGTATGTTTATAAGCACCATGACACAAATTTCAACTCATTTTGACTTAATTCGGCTAATTTAGAGTGATATTAAAAAATCTCGCCCATGAGCGAAAAGCATTTTGGCCCATGGGCGAGAAGATTTACTTTTACTCAAAATACATGTTTTCCCATGTTTTGGAGGTTGTAAATGAATGAGTGTATACTTATGAGTATCAGGACACAAAATTCAACTCATTTTGACTTAATTCAGCTAATTTAGAGCCATATTAAACAATCTCGCCCAAGGGCGAAAAATACGTTGGCCCATGGGCGAGAATATTTAATTTTACTCAAAATACATGCATGTTTTTCCTTGTTTTGACGGTTGTAAATGAATGAGTGTATGTTTATAAGTATCATGGCACAAATTTCAACTCATTTTGACTTAATTCAGCTAATTTAGAGCAATGTTAAAAAATCTCGCCCATGGGCGAAAAACATTTGGGTCCATGGGCGAGGATATTTACTTTTACTCAAAATACATGTTTTTCCTTGCTTTGAAGGTTGCAAACGAATGATTGTATGTTTATAAGTATCATGACAAAAAACTTAACCTGTTAGGACTAATTTCGACTAATTTATAGCCTTATTTAAACAATCTCGCCCATGGGCGAAAAGACATTTGGCCCATGGGCGAGAATCTTTACATTTGCTCAAAATACATGTTGTTTTCGTGTTTTGAAGGTAGCAAATGGATGAAAGTACGTTTTGAGTATCATGATACAATCTTTTGACTTAATTCGGATAATTTAGAGCTCTGTAACAAATATATCGGCCATGGGCTAAAATATTTCCTTTTACTCAAAACTCAGTAATAAATGTCAGTCCACAATGGGCGAAACAGTTTGACCCACTGGCAAGCTAACTTAATTTCACAATTAATTTGTTTTGGTTTGTGAAAAAAAGCACTTAAAAAATTTATTTCTACTATTTATGAAAACAGAATGCGAATTGCTTCATTTTATCCTTTTGATCAGGGTTGGTTGAAAACAAATGTAATAAAGACATATCACTGATGAAAACGATTTGAGTGTGAGTGAGTTAATATATTCCAGTATATCGTCACATCGGCAATATTTCAGCCATATTTTCACTTGAACCAATTAAACATTGATGAGGAATAAATGTATAGTATATAACCTTTAGTCAAGGGACAGTGAAATATCCAGAATATCAATCAGATTTAAACCTGGCATTTAATATTTATATAATTGCACTATTTGGACAATACACAAAATGAAAACAGGTTATAGAAAGCCAGCAACGGAATTTAGATCACCATGGGGACTTTAGCTACCTGCGAGAACCCTATAAGGACTTACATGGTCCCTTCATACTTTGGCGATTGTACACAAATTTAGCCATCACTTAAAAACACAAGTATCCTACTATTATAAACCTGGTATATCTAAATTTACTTCAAATGTTTTGAGACTTACGTACCCTCTCAAGAAGACAAAACTGTGAAACCCGTGAAGGTGCGGGTTAGAATTGGCCTTCAGTAACCCATACTCATCGTAAGAGGCGACTAACGGGATCGGGTGGTCAGGCTCGCTGACTTGGTTGACACATGTCAACGCTTCCCAACTGCGCAGAACCCGTGAAGATCCGGGTTAGAATTGATCTTCAGTAACCCATGCTTGTCGTAAGAGGCGACTAACGGGATCGGGTGATTAGGCTCGCTGGCTTGGTTGACACATGTCATCGGTTCCCAATTGCGCAGATCGATGATCATGCTGTTGATCACTGAATTGTCTGATCCAGGCTCGATTATTTACAGACTGCTGCCATATAGCTGGAATATTGCTGAGAGCGGCGTAAAACTAAACTCACTCATCCAATTGCGCAGATCGATGCTCACGCTGTTGACCACTGGATTGTCTGGTCCAGACTCGATTATTTACAGACCGCCGCCATATAGCTGGAACATTGCTGAGAGCGGCGTAAAACCAAACTCACTCGCTCACTGACTCCAAACTGTGACAAAAAGGAACACCTCCAGCTACCAACAATGTGAACAAGAACACAATGGAGTCCCTGCATCAATACATCTTCAAGACTAAACGAATTGATAAATGATTCTAGACCAATATCTGTACACAAATAATGAAATGTAACTGCAAGTTCAAGGTTCCTAAGCTCGTACAATGCACATTTATTCACCTCATGTAATCTCCATCTCTGATTGATTCACGTGACCTTGAGCAAATTACCATGTATGCCGGGTGCACGGTCGTACACTGCTTGGGTGGTGTAGTACAAATCATCAGGCAGAATATATCATTTATACCCCGCCCCATGGAAATAAAACATGCATCCACGGCAGTCAGTGAACCGTGAAGCAGTAGTTCAAATCGACTAGTCAGTACTATGTTAGTGAAATATATGACTGAATCTCAGCTTGTTTTGATGCTATATTTACATGAAGAGAGATTTAAGATATTTGTTTGTTTGCATCTTAATTGACTGTATGGAGAATGTATTATTGTGCTCGTTGAAGATTAAGGTGTCCACTATATCGACGGTTAAAATAGAAAACATTATACCATAAATATTTACGAAGAGACATATCTCTGCTGCGCCACTAGCAAGCACAATTTTTAGTATTTAACAACGACGGAATAACCTTCATTTCAAATGTAGTCATCCTTTTATCCCATTAATATTTTCATCTTCATTATCATGATAAAAATGAAACTATAACTTAATCTGCCAGTGGTACAAAACGAAGTCAATGTACGTTTTTATATGTTATATCTATGTTGTCCCATTGTTTAGGCTGCAGAAATTCTGCCAAGTTAGACAGCTGCCCAGTCCCGGGGCCGGGGATAAACAAAGTCCGTGGTCTAGACTACTAGTTGACCGACTGATGGGACTCAACCCCAAAAGTCCTAGTATCTGTACTTTACGGAGAAAGTGTAATCCCAAATATAGCACATGTTACATTTGACCCCTGTTAAATGATGTTATGTAGCCTAGCTATATCAGTGTTTTAAGCGTGGACCTGATGGAAATAGTTGTCACGTGTGCTATCTCAGCTGACTTTACAATAGAGAGAGACAGAGAGAGAGAGAGAGAGAGAGAGAGAGAGAGAGAGAGAGAGAGGGAGGGAGGGAGGGAGAGGAGGGAGGGAGGGGAGAGAGAGAGAGAGAGAGAGAGAGAGAGAGAGAGAGAGAGAGAGAGAGAGAGAGAGAGAGAGAGAGAGAGAGAGAGAGAGAGAGAGAGAGAGAGAGAGGGGGAGGGAGAGAGAGAGTCACTCACCCTTACATTCGGTTACAGCGTTTAATATGTACTTGATTGTGACATTGTACTTTTTGCATAAAATTCAAAAGCTCTTACTTCTCTGTGTCATATTGTTTCGTCGAACGTTATCATAGTATTGCGCGGAAATCTGAAATAGAATATTGATGTTATGTAATAAATGGTGTCTTTTAAATATATTTCAGCAGAGGTATTTAGATGTGTGCTGTATTGCATGCAATTCTTAGCATTCTGCCAATGAGCTACTTAATGGGCGGTTGAGTCGCCTTGTGGTTAAAGCGTTTGCACGTCACACCGAAGACCCGGGTTCGATTCCCACATGGGTACAATGTGTGAAGCCCATTGTGATATTGTTGGAGTATTGCTAAAACCTACGTAAAATCATACTCACTCACTATACACAACTTAAGATGCTAACATTGCCACACAAGTCCACAATCTCACAAGGAAACTCTGTGTGTCGAGACAAATCAACAATTTGACGAAAATATTTGAATGAAAATGCCCAGACATTTACCCTTTCGGTGAATTCAGGATAAATGTGACAAATTATATGTTGGCTGTTTCTTACAAAGAGAGTGGATTTCTTTCAAAGCTGTAACCTGAAACGTATTCCGTACAAAGGTAGTACAGTCATTGTGAGCTGGTCCATGGCGATACACCAGCTCTATCGAACCTTGACAAAACACATTTTTAACGTGGTTAAACCGAATTGCTTCCCCACAGAGAACGTCGACTATCTATTTTTGTTCCTGACGGGTTTTGTGTAGAGTAGACAGACAGATTTTTCAACGTTGTTTAGAGCATTATGTCTATATGAAAGCATACTTTACGCTCCGACATGTTGTCATGCTGAGCTGCACCCAAACATGAAAAATACTTTTGCTGCAAAATTAAATAACATAAATGACTCATTTATAATAACATTTAACTCAAGAAAGGAAGAGCACAAATACGAAAGTAGATATTGTATGTATTCTACACTTGGTTTAGGTGTGTTATTTTTAATGATTGATGAGGGTAAGGTTGGAATAGAAAATGAAATTCATTTTACACTGTTATCAGGAATTGAGGCAGAGATATATTATTATAATACCAGAACATTTACTAGCAAAACAACCTCTGTATGCATTTATATCTATATAATTCCCCCTCCCCCAAAAACAACAACAAACAAACAAAACAAAAACCCAAACCAAACAAAACAAAACAACAAAAACAAACAAACAAATAAAAAACAACAACAAAAAAACCAACAAGAAACAAACAGAAATTGGTACAAATCCAGGGAGAGACATTCTACACCAGTTACATTCATTCAATTAAGCATCTTCTTGAGAAATTTGTGGAACTCGGATGGGATTTATGCTTGAAATATACTGGACAAAATAAGTTAGGGATATTGGTATTTTTATGATTGATATTTTATAAGTGTGTCAATGAATATATTACAAAATTTACATATATCCGTAACAGATTTCACGTCCAGAAATGTGTCAACAGCTATGAACATTCCCTATCGCCACCCAAGTCATAGAGACGGATGTTGTATAGATACATTCAATTTGTCAATCCAACTACATGTACTTGTCAAAACTGAAATACAATATGAACATGCACAAAATAGCTAAATTGAAAGGCACGTCTTGCCAAACAAGGTTTTCAAGAGCATATACTCATAAATGTCAGTGTCTTTTACAGACTAATATGTGCACGTCTTGAGAAAGGTCAAAGTTCCTATTCCTATCTCAGTAAACAGGGTTGTTCAATCACACATATATACACACCAATTTTACATGACAAATAAGTTAATGCACAAAAGAGAATTTAACAAAAGGTTGAAATTCAAGATTATTCATGTGCATATCTTGGTATATAAGGTTTGCCAATGCATCACTGCCGAAATGCCAACAGGCGAAGGCGACCTCCAAAGCACCTAACCACCATCACCAATGTAAACAACAATATATTTACACCCAAGTGGCCTTGACTGAGGGGCTACGGGCGGCCTTGACCATGGAGTTTTTATGGTTGGTGATTGAGAGGTGGCTGGGGTCGGTGGTGGCTGGAGGCGCGCAGACCTCGGAAGAGACAGTAGTTGTTGGATCGGTCGGTATCTTGGATTTTACGACCCCTTCTAGCAGAGCTAGGTCGGGGTCGCTCCATGCTAGTAGATATAGTTTGAAAAAAAGAGGCATAGTTATATAGGAGTGGTTAAAGGATAACGACCCCAAAAAATGGTAACGTTTTATGGGACAGGAGGAAGAAGTGGGATAAGGTTGTTTGCTAGCATGGGGCTATGGCCCATGTGGGGATTGGGGTCTTCGGCGTGATGAGCGGACGCTTTAACCACTAGCTGCTGCCCTTAGGCCGTTTTGCTTTTGCTTTTTGCACTTTGTTGGTAGTGCTGAGAGGGAATTAGGATAGTTAGAGATTAAAGGGGCGATTGTTCTGGGTAGGTTTTGGACGTTTGGGAAAATGCATGTGTTGCTGATTAGGGTGGGTTAGAGTAGTTTTATAAGGTTTGTTTTGTGATATAATTTATGATTGCTTTTTTGTATTTGTGGGGGGATAGGAGACTGTGAATGTTTTTTGTGTATTTTGTGTCGATTGTGTTGATGTACTGAATTCTATATGGTACGTAGAGTGTGCATGTGAAGAATAAGTGTTGTATCGTTTGTGGGACTTTACATGTGGTGCAGAGCCCATTAGAGTGGCGACAATTTAATTTTGTGATGCCTACATATAGTCTATTTAGTGTAGACTGTATCTGACGTGAGTTGCTGAAGACATTAACTGAGGAGATTTATTTGCCGATTGTTTTATATGTCCACGTGGCAGGGGAAGTATGTAGTTGTTTGAAGTTTTCCCGTATTATTAGTGTTTTCACAATGGATTTATACTGTTGTTTGCTGTTTGTTAGTGGGTAGTTTAGGCGGGGGATTTAATGGTGGTGGGAGTACGTCGCCTTCGTCATCTGAGGATGCGTACGACTGGGGTTGGTCGTACCAATTGTATATTTTGGAGTTTAAGGGTTAGCAGGGGCGGGTAGGTCAGATACTGTGAGATGTTTATTTATTTATAGGATTTGGTTTTGGCGAACTGGGCAGGAGTTTGTGAAGGCGGTATGATCGTACTGATCACAGTTTATACACTACAGTTGTTGAGTGCACTCTGGACTGCTATGAAACTCGGAGCTGCATTTGGAGCATCTGTCTAGGTTTTTGCAATTTGATTGAACATGTCCGAAAAGGTGACAGGTAGTACATTGAATTGGGTTTTTTCTAGCTTTGTGTACTTTGCAAGAGATTGATCCAAATATAATTTTATTAGGAAGTTTGGTGCATTTGAACGTCAGGATGACAGTGGAAGTGTTTGATGGAGGACCGTGTGGATTTTTTCTGGTGACCCTGAGTAGATTGGTGATTTGAGGCTGGGTTTGGAGTTTGTTTGATTCGTATACATATGTCTGAAGGTTATGGTCAGACTCCGCTTGGTCAGTGTAAATGACCCTTTTTGTTTCGGATAGCCAACGGGGTGTTTGCCAAGATAGGTTGAGGCCATCTATTGATGTATTTTTCATTGCCGCATTGAGGTCGTCTTGATGCTGAAAGTTTATTTTGAAAGCCCTGCCGCAGTTGTTTAGGAATTTGAATTTGAGATTAGATTGTTTTAGTATAAGCCCAAATCTGTTTTTTGTGTACAGGGAGGTGAGAGGTGTGGGACCTGTATTGAATGCGAGAAGTATTAACTGTTGGTTATCGTTTGGTTGTGTTTGGTTAGAACCTTGTCGTTTTTGCATCTTGGATTGTGTTTGCAGGTCCTCTGGGGATTGTCTAGGACGTTTGCCACCCAAGGCTGTAGTCGAAGCTAGGTTATTTAATAGAGTTGATTGGGACTTGCGAGGGGTAGCCATGGAAATGTTGGGCGATTTTGGAGGCGATTTAGGAAACGTTGATGGAATGAGAGAAGTGGGGTTGCTTAGATCAAGAAGTGGGAACTGGGAACTGTGTGAAGTTTTAGCGGGAGTTGACGTGAGTGAAGGGGATGGTGAGGTGGTGAAAGTAGTAGAGAGGAGCTTATAGTCTCTCCTTGAGGGGCGTTTGTCTTTCTGCTGATCGAGGGTTGGTGTCAACATTGATCCTTGAGGTGTAGGAGCAGGCCCGTCATTTCGGTTGTGGTGACGGTCGAGTGATAGAGTCCGATTTCGATCGGACGCCATGTTGGAGCGCTCGAGCGGGTGACCTGCTGCAGGTGGATTTCACCATAGGCCACAGAGGCCAAGCAAATATCCAGTGGCAACCCAGGAGACGGAGGGGAAGATCGCTGACTCGTTTAAAGACGATAAGGTTATCAAGACGTAGACAAGTGAAAAGGAAGGGAATTGCAATCGCAAGTGATTTTGAACACAACTGCTCTCGGTGACCATCGCCAAATGTTGTTGGGAGGTAGAATTGGTGTGAAATAATAAAGGAATAGAGAGGCGCGCGGACCTCTGAGAAGAGGTGGTTGGAGAGAGAGGTGAAGTTATAGATGGCTTGATAGTCAGCTGAAAGTGGGTCGAGATTGCTAGGTTGAGAGGTGGGCGCGGACGTCGGAGAGGACAGTCACACACATATGGTGAATTTGGAGTGACATACCTATCCGTGAAACAATTTAGTAATGAAACAATAGGCGAGAGCTTTCAATACAACTGATAGACACATCATTCATGGTAACGCTTGGTATGCGCTCGGAGTTGGTCACTGGTGACACTCAACGCCCTGCACCGATCGCCGATCGCCGCTTTTACTTCAACTGAAAAAACTGGCCCCGCCATCTCTAACCTCCTCCTCCTCTCAAGCCCTCAGCGAACATACTACGACCTCACCCCACCGGCCGCCCAACGCGGCCCTCGTGCCAGAAAACACGCAAGTGTTACCCACTGAACTTTTCCCAGAGACTACTCTCATAAAATTCTAAAGACAATCAAGCAATTCATCTCTCCTTTTCTTTTCATAAATCTCTTGTATATATGTACTTTATTTTCCATTTGTTTGTATTCATCTGTGTATATAGTGTACAAAATCCAAGCCCCTACTGCCCCCCCCCATACAAACCAACCTCCCTCCTCCACACCACACCATGGCCTCCCTCCCTCTCCATCTCACTGTTCTCCACACCAACAAAAGATTTCCCACCCCTCACCTCCCCACATCAAATAAACCCCATCACTATAAATTTTGGTATTGACCTTGACTCCCTCGCCCCACCCCAACAAACAACCAAACAACCACCCCCTCCTCCACAACACCCAAGCAACACAACTAAATCCACCAAACGCCCACACATCTCACCCACCGAAAGCTCCCAATCAAACTAAAAACAATGCGACAAAGCCACTCCACCCCAAACCCAAGACAACAAACTTATACTCCTCGCTTTTGCCACAAACACCCACACACCACTTAACCACACATACTCAATAAATAAATTTGCCCTCTGCCTCAAACAACACAAAATACAATACAAATACATAAATAATTGCGGACGAGGCTTCAAAATCACATTCACGGACCAATAATCACCAAACTACACCTTAAAACACACTCTCATAGACGGCAAGCAGATAAGTTGGCAATACCCACGCTGGCAGACATCAATCCAAGGAGTCATATACATAGACACAAGAGAAACAGAATCAGATATCAAACACTACACTGACATCGCAAACACCATTCCCAATCAACCAAAAATAACAAACTTCAGAGCCATCAACAACAGACAACCCACCACCTACAACCCTAACACACAAACAACCTTTCTCACATTCGACACCACTACACTCCCTACTCACATTACAATTGGCACTCTCACTTACAAAGTACACCCAACACGCAAAAACCCACAACAATGCAAATATTTGTTTGAGTGGCATTTTAGAAGTAGAGACGTACAATATATAACAAGTTTTATGGATAACAACTTCTTTAGGATGGATAGAGATTTTGCGACGTTGTCGAAGAGGACACTCTTACTTGTCAAGCAACGGTACAAGAATCTGTATCGAAACGTCGTAATCTCACCAAAATAAAGAAGTTGTTATCCATAAAACTTGTTATATAATGCAAATATTGTTTCTCATTCTCACACATCTCCGACGCATGCAAACTCCCCATATTATGTCCAAAATGCGGGTCGGACACACACACACTGGATGAATGTCGCCAACAAAAGTACTGCATTCACTGCAACATACCCGGCCACACCGCTACACAAAATACATGTCCCATCAAACAAAAACACATCCTCAGGCTCAACAAACACATCAAAAACACCGACCTGCCAAAACCAGCACGCACATTACTCTCATACAACTCCATCCTCTCAGCTAGCTCATCCTCCCCCTACACTTCCTCCCCCCCAACTCATCATTCTACTCACACACCCCATCACCTAAACCCCCCAAACACCGCTCCACCCAACCAACCACCAAACCTACACGCCCTACCCACCCACCCAAACCAAACCCACCATCACACCCACCACAAACCGCCACCCCTAAACAACCCCTCCTCCCCACACCCATCCCAACTGCCCCACCTAAACAAACACGTCCCAAAACTGCACCCCCATCCAAACCCACAACCCTCCCCCACCCCCAAACACCCAACACAAACCACCACCCCCTACCCACAAATAAAACTCAAGCCCCCCCACCTAATAAAACCCAGCACCAGCCCACAAACCCACACTAACCCTCACACCACAAAAAATAAACCAAAACATAAACAAAATTGTCGAATTTATCATTGCAGCCACCCTAATGGAAAAACCAACAGCTAAAAAACTACATACTCTCTCACATAAATCCAAACTCTATCGCAAAAGCTTAGCCAGTCTCCTCATCGCTCTCAAAACCCCCTTTTAAACAACCAACCTCTAAGCTACTCTAGCACAAAATCTCCATTGTTCCAAATTCATGCCCCACGCCATGGCTTTTATTAAAACCCTTTTCCTAATTGCAGTAACCATGGCACTTATACAGTGGAACTGCAACAGTCTCCGAGCTCATGGGCATGAGCTCAAGGCACTCATTGCCCCAAACAAAATTTCACCCGATATTATAGCTCTGCAAGAAACAAGATTATCCCCCCAAAATGCCTTCAAATTACCAGGCTACAATTTTTTTCGGAAAGACAGACCACGGCCAACTAACTACCCCGGCCCCCCTGGAGGGGGTCTTGGGATTTTTATTGCAGAGAAATTAAATTACAACATATTGCAAATTCCAGTATAAGATTTAGAAGTCCTGGCGATCACAACTTAATTAAATATTAAAGACTTAACCATCATTAACGTTTATAGAAGACCAAATTTCAAAATCTCCACCCAAGATTTGGACACCCTGGCTAATTTCATAGGTCCCCAAACTATTATCCTCGGAGACTTTAATGCACACCATCCACTGTGGGGCACAAGACCCTACACTGATTTAAACGGCACCCGCCTAGCCAACTGGCTAAGCACACAAAACCTCAATTCTCTTAACGACAATCAACCCACCCGCTATCCCCTCTCCCATCTACAGACACCTACAACAATTGACATCACACTCACCACACCCAAAATTACACAAGCTTGTATATGGGAGGTACACGACGACACCTGGGGCAGCGACCACTGCCCCACCAAAATTACAATCACATCACATATTCCCACACTCACCACAACCCCACCCCAACCATCCACAGAACTAAGACACAACACTAAAAAAGCAGACTGGAACAAATTCACAACACTATGTAAACAAATAGACACCACAACCATTTTCAACACAGACATTAACACCTTCAACAACAACCTCACTAACGCCATACTAGATATTACAGAAAAATGCATTCCCACCTTTCGGTATAACCCTGCACAAAAAACAGTCCCGTGGTGGAGCACTGAAATCATTAAAGCCAGAAAGGCAAGAAAGAGGCCCCTAAATCAATCTAAAAGGGACCCTTCGAAATTACATTTGGCAAAACCACTAAGAAATAAAACCCAGAAATTTATTCAGGCAGCAAAAAGTGACCACTGGAAACAAATTTTGTTCTACCCTAAGGCTATCAAATCGAAACTCCAAAACCATGTGGAACAAATTCAAGGCCAATAAGGGCATCTCCAATAAAACTATTTCTCCAAACTTTCCGGACCTAGCCACAAACAAAGACAGAGCTAATGCATTTGCTGCCCACCTTTCGGCCGTAAGTAGCTCCACCAACTACCCAGCCTCCTTCCAAAACACTATAAAAAATCATCCTCCATAAACCCCACCACCGCCCCATACAGATTCACCTATTAATAAAATCATAAATATACACGAACTCCATTCTGCATTAAAAAACAAACAGACAGCCTCAGCCCCGGGTCCAGATACCATTACATACACTATACTCAACAAACTAACACCAAACATGCAAAACCTAACACTTACCCTCTTTAACCATATCTGGACCACAGGTACTATACCAAATACATGGAAAACAGCCAGGGTGGTACCAATCCTCAAACCAGGGAAACCCAGCAATGAGCCTGATTCATATCGCCCCACCTCACCTCCCTCATTTCATGTTATGTAAACTCTAGAAAGTATAATTAACAACAGGCTCAAACACCTTATCTCTTCAAAAACACTAATCAAGGAGGACCAGAGTGGCTTTACTCCAAACCGGCAAACTTTGGACCATATTTTACATTTAGAACAAGATATTAAAGTAGCTCATGCACAAAAACAATACACTATGGCCATTTTCATTGACTTTAGTAAAGCATTTGATATGGTTTGGCACAACGGCCTCATACAAAAACTCCAAAAATATGCCATTCACGGAAGAATTCTAAATTTCATTCACGCTTTCCTTAATAATAGACACATAATCCTCAAATCTCACAACACCCTCTCGGACCCCCACCCCCTAGAAAATGGGACCCCCCAGGGCAGCATATTATCGCCAACACTTTTTAATTTCATGATCAATGATATTTTCCCAGATAAATGGCCAGAAATTTCAAAAGCTAAATTTGCAGATGACATTTCCTTCTGGACTTCTTCTACCTCTATTAAACAAGTCTCCACAAAATGTCAAAAAATGCTAAATCACATCCAAAATTGGGCCCGACAGTGGGGATTCCTCATAAATGTAAAAAAAACGTGGGCATTCTCTTCAAAACCCAACGTATGCAAAATTATACACCCAAACTGCACTTAAATAACCAAAAATTGAATTAAAAAAGGAAGCAAAATTCTTAGGAGTAACTTTCGACCAACATATGACATGGACGCCCCACATCCATAACTTGGTCAACTCATGTCAAAAAGATCTCAACTTAATGAGAGCCATCAGCGGCACAAACTGGGGTGCCGACAAACACACACTCATCAACATATATAAAACGCTTATACTGCCTAAATTGGACTACGCCGCCCCGGTCCTCCACTCGCTCCCCTACAACCTCCAAAAATTAACTCTATTCAATATAAAGCACTAAAACTAGCCCTAGGTACGAGGACTGGTACCTCCCCCTAAACACATTACTTCTACTTTCAGGCACTACTTCATTCACACAAAGAATCAACCAAACAACACTCACTTACTGGGCTGGGGCCCAACACAACCCACTATTTAAACTCGTTACACATAAGTACAGCAAAATAAAGAAATCAACAATTAAAAAATTCAAACTAAACCCCTCCAGAGCTCCATGCCTCACACACCTCTACAAACTATTACATTCACAACAACTAAACGACATACAACACACACCTCCCATTACAAGCTACATTCACGACAAACCCCCACCCACCACAGACACTACCCTGGAAAACATCCTACACCAGCTACCAAAAGACACCAACAAATCCACTATAACAAACATCACAAACAACTACATCAACAACAATTTTGGATGATACCCCACCCACACCCATATATATATAGACGCTTCCATCAACTTAAACAAAACTACTGGTATAGGGATACATGTTCAACAAAAATCAACATCACAACAAACCTACACTATACAAATCACACCAATACATAAATACCGCCAGAATTAACAGCAGATTTTATACATACTCACTGCACTGCACTTAATCCCCACCCTCCCCAAAACTAACTTCCTTATCATTTCTGACTCATTAAACTCTATCAAGCAAATACAAAACAAACATTCAAAATCTCGTCCTGATCTCATACACAATATAACCATACAAACAGACTCACTTAAACGAGCAAACAAAAACATAACAATTACCTGGACACCCAGCCATTCCAACATAACAGGCAACGACATAGCTGATACTGCGGCCAAAATAGCAACAACACATAAATCACCAAACATAAACTTCCACACATCCAAAACAGAAATAAAACAACTCATCAAATCAAACATACAACATACCAACTTCCATCACAACATCAATACTAACAAATCAACATGGGTCACATCTATAATAAAATCACCTATAAGAAAAATCCCTACATTCTCAAACATTAAAAATATTGACACGGCTATTAATAGACTTATCACAGGCATCACAAACCTAAACCACACACTTTATAAACAAAACACACATACAGATGGACTATGTACACATTGCAAAACTCAAGAAGACATAAATCACATACTCATACACTGCCAGCTACAAAAGTCAAATATCTAGCAACTACACAACAGCATTCCCCCCTAAATATCACAACAACATCCCATTATTACTAAATCCACACAACCCCACAAGCATCTTCAACGCACTAGCCATCTACCTCCAAAATTCCAATCTGCTGCATAAAATCTAGAACTCCACATATAAAACACAGCCAACTCTCTCACCTCCCACCTACTGCTACATTTAGGCCAGCCGTTCAAACCTCATTTATCCAGCCTATGCCCCAACCATAACAATCTAACCTATAACTTTAGACCCGGCGCTCAATTTCACTTATCCATACACTGCACACGGCACGCTCGCTCGCCCCTCGCTCACTAATGTAAACAAACTGCCACAAGCGCTCACTGCCAAGGTCAAGGCCATCCCAACACAGCCAGCACACCGTCTCCGCTCCCCTCTCAGCTTCGGCCCATGCCCCTCTGCCTTCTTCGCTCCCCCTGGCCAACTTAACCCCTTTTTCTTTCTTTATTTATCCCCATTATTTAACTCATGCAGCTTAACTGCATTCACAACTTATGCCCCTATGCTATACGTGTCTTAATACTCAGACCCACCCCCCACCCACCCACCCCATAGGCCCCTCTTTTACGCTACTTATCGTTTAATTTCAACTCTTTCTCTTACGTATTAACAAACATTACCTCCATTCTTTCCGTTTTCTTTTATAAATTCGGCTTTTTATTATTTTCATTTCTTTTCTATATTTATAAACGTTTTTATTACAAATTCTACCTAGGTTAATGCCCCAACATTTACATTTTCTTGGGTATGGTGGTTTATCCCCTATTATAAACATATTAATTATTACTTTAGCTCCCACCTACCCCGTCGGCGAAATTGGCATCCGCCAGAAGCCGACGTAAAATCCTCAAAATACGAATTATCCATGTTACCGTAAATAATGCAGATTTTTAAATATCGCTCTAATTTAGCCGAATTAAGTCAAAATGAGCTTAATTTTGTGTCTTGATGCTGACAACATACTTTCATTCATTTACAACCGTCAAAACACGGGAAAACATGTATTTTGAGTAAAAGTAAAAATTCTCGCCGCAAGGCAAAAAATGTTTTTCGACCATGGACGAGATTTTTAACATCGCTCTAAATTAGCTGAATTAAGTCAAAATGAGTTGAAAATTGTGCTATAATACTTATAAACATACACTCGTTCATTTACAACCTCCAAAACATGGAAAAACATGTATTTTGAGTAAAAGTAAATATTCTTGCCCAAGGGCCAACATATTTTTCACCCATGGGCGAGTTTTTTTTAATATGGCTCTAAATTAGCCGAATTAAGTCAAAATGAGTTGAAATTTGTGTTATGATGCTTTTAAGCATACACGCATTTAATTACAACCTCCCAAACATGAATTCTGAGCGAAATTAAACATTCTCGCCCATGGGCGAGCGAGTTTAAATTTTGAGTTTTCTAAAAAAATGTTTTCATTTTTTCATCCTTAGCATATGTTCATAACAACTGCATGTTTAATTTGGTCGAATCCCTTGTCAGAAAGTGCCCACAGTGTGGAGAGTTTCTGGACTTTTGTGAGTCCAGAATTAAATTGTGACGTGTTATTTGGTAGAAAGCTAGTGTCCTATTCCCTTAAAACAACACCGTCGTCACAACATCAAACATCCAAGGATTTTTTACCTTGGCCCACAGGTCTAACTTACGGGACTACCCAGTAGTCGTCACTTGCTTGATAACGGTTTTAGCAGACAGACAGATTATTTATTAAAGTCTCACCCGGCCTGTTATACATATACACAAACTAATTAAACATATATTTACATAGGGGCCATTCCATACGGAATTATGAGATGTCCCTGGTGTCCCCAGTTTGCCAGCAGATATTGTTTGAAGGTTTCAGGTCACTGAACCATGCTAATCTTGAAACAACAGGTGATACACTTTTTAGTTACCCCTGAGCTGGTGAACACAGTTCGCCTTACCGAACAGAACAGAACAGAACATTTTATTCTCTAAAAACCCACCCACGGTGGTACATGCGAATATAATGATATACAATTTAACATAAATATACAATCAAGATGGCGGATAATAGAATAGTTAGATAGAGTATTATTATCACAATTCGTTTACAATTTCAGGGCATTTGACAAGGCATTTAAAAATTTAGCTAGGTTTTTCAAATTCTTTGTTTTCTTTATTGAAAATAGCCGTTTCAGTTTGAACAGATTAGGCCATTCGTAGTAGTACTTTGGAATATAATTATCCGCTGTTGGAGAAGAGCTTCGCATTTAAGAAGGTAATGGAATTCGTCCCCAACAGACGGAGAATCGCAAAGTTTACAGAGTCTATTTTCTCTAAGAATGTTGTACCAGCGTCCTGTTTCTATCGGTAAATTGTGATTTGATAACTTAAATCTAAGAATTGGATTATGTATAGATTTGGGAAGGAAGAGGTAGTTTTCAAAGCATAGATTGTCTTTAACATTTTGGTAAAATTTTCCTTTCGAACTAGACGCTAGTTCACATCGCCATTGTTGTAAATATTGATCCTTGAGTATTGTTTCTACTTTTGAAACCAAAAATTCTGATGAACATAGGAACGGGTAATCATACATTTCTGAGAGTCCACAATCATCTAAGATCCGTTTTACAAATTTAAACCATTCAATTTAGGTAAAGTGTTTGGAGAAGAAGATATAATGAAATTGAATAAAAGAGTCGATAAGTTCGTTTTAAAAGTGTTTGTAGCTAGTTTATGCCAGAATGATATAATTCTTTTATATATCTTAATATATAGCGGATATCTTCCTAATTCCCCATAAAGCATGCTATTGGCAGTTGAGTTTCGAAGACCACAAGCATATTTTAGAAATTTTAAGTTTGTTTTCTCTATTATTGATAGACATTCAAAACCCAATATTTCTGAATCATATATTAGTATAGGGACCTATCATAGTATCGAAAGCTGATATCAGACAATCTAGAGGTAAATTCAAATTGCGGGCTTTTTTCAACAGCGAAAACATTGCTTTAGTTGCATTTTCCACTAAACTTTTAATTGCTGTTACAAACCTTCCAATTCGATTGATACCAAGATAGGTATAGCTATCAGCAATTTCAATGCGCTTGTCCCCATAAGTAAAACATAATTTATTCTTTGGATTTTCAGAGGGACCACTTCCAAAGACAACTATTTTGGTTTTAGACAGATTAACCTTTCAACTTCCACTGAGTACAATAGTCATGGAAAGCATTTAGGGACAGTTGTAGATCATTTGGGGTTTCACTTACGAGGACAGCATCGTCTGCATATAAGAGGAGTATGGGCCTTATCATGTTTGTTATACTATTTTCATCTACTTGTTGTAAGTTAATTCCAAGACAACCTTTATTTTAAAGAAACGATTCCACATCATTTATAAAAAGTGAGAATAATAAAGGGGAGAGGTTTTCACCTTGTCTCACTCCTGTGTTACATGGAAAGTAAGATGAAATATGGTTATCTAACATAATGGTAGATTTTATATTATGATACATATTTTTAACGAGAGACAAAATTTTCTCACTTATACCATATTTGAATAATTTATACCAAAAACCAGCTCGCCATACAGTGTCAAAAGCTTTTGTGTAATCAATGAAAACACAACATAGTTTTCGTTTGGAAAGTTTAAGAATTTCAAATAACACATGTATTACACATAGGTTGTCGCAAGCAGAGACACCTTTTCGAAAACCTGACTGGGACGGGGATAAAATATTGTTTATCTCCACGAAATGTGAAAGTCTTATATTAAGAATACTAGTGAATAGTTTTCCAAAACAACTTAATATGGTTATGGGTCTATAGGAGTTTGGGTCCATAGGGTCACCTTTCTTTTTATAAATAGGTTTAATTGTGCCTTTAAGCCAACAACCAGGAACAATTCCGGAATTTAGTATCAGATTCAAGAAAGTAGTCAGAAGTGGGATTATCTTTTCTGAAGCGTCAATTATAAAATCATTTTCTACCAAATCTATTCCAGATGCCTTATTTCTTTTTAGGTTCTTTATGGCAGAGGCAATTTCATCACTTGTAATGGTATCGTTGAGAATATTTGTATCGAATGCAAAGTTATCGCTATCGTCATTCTCAATGAGGACTTCATCCTCACATTTCGTTTCATTTACTTTTTAAAAATATTCATAAAAGTCACCAATGCTTGGTGACTGGTTTGTTGTTTTACAGTCACGCTTATTTAGTATCTTCCAGTATTCTTTCGGTGAATTTTTTGTTTGTTACGAAACTGTTTAGTTGTCTCTTTGGAAAATATTTTAATACATTTATCCATACATATTTTATAAGCACGGGACGTTTCACAAAACTTCTGTCTATGTAACGTAGTTTTAAATTTTCTAAAGTCATTTTTAGATTTATGAATTTTTTTACGCATATTCCTACATTCAGTGTTGAACCAAGGCTTGTTAATTCTACCAGCTTTCGATTTGGGAAATTTAGCACGAGTCTTCCTTACACCGAATGTTTCACGTGCAGCATCAACTAGCACGTGCGCTATGTCAGAAGCGATGTCATCTACCATATCTGGGTCAACCCCTGACTCACACGCTAACTCTGTGCGTCTTTGAATCTCCGATAGCTTTTCAATTTTCACGTTTTGACAGAACGTAGTAGATTTTTCAATATCATAATGGTTTGGCTTACTAGCTTGGAGGATTTGCTCTTGTACCGGATTACTAACGGACTGTGAAGTACTGCTGCACGTGGCGGTTTTTATTGTAAAGTGGACAGGGCAATGGACATGAGAATATAGAGGTGAGAAGTCAAATATTTCGAAGTCTTTATATAATGGTAGACATAGGGGGAACGCAATAACATAATCAATAACAGACTTATTTTTACATGTTGTCTTACCTATTCTCTTATCCTTGTCTAACCGCCCATTACAAATAAACATGTTTAGATTTTTACATAATTCGATCAGTTTAAATCCAAAATTGTTGCCTCTATCATCGTCTTGAGAAATTCTATCACGAGAAAGGTTTAGATCATCAAGAATAAATTCAGGGTTTATTTCAGTGTTCATTTCATCTAGGTCCATATCGAACTCATCAACAATGTTTGTCTAATGATAGGAAGTCCTTCATATTATTAGTTCGTGCATTAAAGTCACCCAATAGGATAGCATAATCACTAAGAGATAGGTAGTACAAAAGTGACTGTTCTATTTCATTAAAAGTATCATTATTTACATATTTTGAACCTTCGGGTGGTAGGTATACTATGTCAATATACATATCTTGGTCGTTATGAAACATATTTTTGTCTATTTGTATCCATAATATAAAGCTGTAATCATTTTCTAATAATTAAATTTTTATTGTGTTCATTAAAATTCTGGCAATCTGATTGGTTAACTGGGTACATTTCTTTTGATTTCATTTCCCAATGAATCTAAAAAAATAAGCCACGCCCACCGAACCGGACTACTTTCGGACCTGAGGAATGTCGGGGAATACCTTTACACAGCGAGGGAATTCCCTTGCACTAGGGTACCTTAATGAACTTTGGGTAAACATTGAAGTGATACATTGTGGTTAACATAAACAAACAACTCAAAATTATCCGTGAACGTTAATAAAGTGTTTATTTAATAAAAAAGTGTTTGTCATAATACATTATTTGACTGGTTACTGTGGTTACCACGTGCAGTCAGCGAACGGTCGTCTGCAACTTGTCTTGTTTACATTCCAACAAGATGGCCGATTCCAAGTACGGAAGTTTCGATCTGGGGAATTTTGAGTCGATTTTCGAAGATCAATCTACCGGAAACGTTGCAACTCTTAGCACGGATAACATTGATTTTCCGGATGATTTAGACCTGGAAGAAATTGAAAGTTTGTTAGAGATAACAGCATCAACCAGATCTACAAAAACATCGGCAAATCACGAGATGACTAGTGCAATGCAAGTCGATGATAAGCCATCCCAAACACATCGTTTCAAACGTTTATCAAATAATGATTTACTTCGAATGGACGACTACAGACAATCAACATCCACAAAAAGAAACACAAAATGGGGTGTTAAACTATTCCAAGGTAGATATACACAATTCATATTATTTTCAAATTCCATCCTACGTATATTTTCTCAAAACGAAAGGCAGTTCATCAGCACAAAGTTGTATTTTTAAAAATGGAACAATTATCAGAATGAGATTAAATTATGTAGATCTAACCGAGAAAAATGATTTGCTATAAAGTTACCTAGTTCAAAGTTTACATAGTTGGGTCTGTCATAGTCAGGTTTCTAGATATTGTTTTCGTTCTGTTTATTTAGATTGGTCGTTCGATAGCGAGGGGACTGTGGATTTTTCAACAATTACACCAGAGGAACTTAACACAAAGTTGAGATTTTTCTACACTGAGGCACAGCCTAAAAACTAGGAAACAAGATGTGAAAATATGCCGGCTGCACATGCTGCCGAGTATCACAAGAACACTTTAAAAAATGTTCGTTTTGCCCTGAAAAGACACTTAAATGATATCGGGAGAGATATTGACATTGTAAGAGATAAGCAGTTTAAGTCTGCAAATGATATGCTTGATGCCAAATTAAAGTACAATGTACAACATGGCTTGTCACGTCCCACACAACATAAATCAATCATTGAAACAAGTGATCTGATGAAAATTAGCACTTATCTGCATTCGGCATCCAATCCTGTTATCCTCCGGTACAAAGTATGGTACGACTTGGCCATCCATTTTGTAAGTCGTGGTCTTGAATTTCACCAGCAGCTTACGCCAACATCCTTTGAATTTGCGGTAGATGATAGCAATGTTGAATATGTCCCACTGTCCCACGAAACGAAACAAAAAAACATCCAGGGTGGTATCAGCAGCGATGAAGCGCAAAGCGACAAACGAATGTACGCGACGAATGATATAAACCAATGTCCCGTCAATGCACTTCGCCAGCTCCTTGACAAAAGTGACCCAAATGCCGGATCACTTTTTTCGCACTGTAATAAAGATGCACTTAGTTCTCCAGACGCACACAACATTTGGTATACAGCAACCCCAGTCAAAAAATACCAGTTCACTCGTTTCATGTCTGACATATGTCGCAATGCCCAATGTAGTCAGTCATACACTGCTCATTGCCTTCGCGCCACAGCAATCCAAGCCATGAGTGACGCTGGCTTTGAACTTCGTCACATAATGTTTATGAGTGGCCATAGGAATGAAAGTTCCGTGCGTAGTTATAGTCGCCACACAACGACTACTCAAAACTAAGAATTAGCGAGACGCTTTCCGCCATTGTAACGCCTCGACAAGAGCATGCGCACGTTGGAACATCAGTTCATGGCATCGCAATCCCAGTCACATCACAGCCCTTTCCACTTGCGCAAATAGTGCTGCCACTAACAATCTCAGTTCCACTAACTTCATGTCATCGGGCTTCATTTCAATTCTCACTCTTTCAAACTGTGTCTTTCAGTTCGCTGGTAATAATTCAAATGTTTGAACTTGAAACTTTGCCGTTACCGGCATGCGTCACGTTGTCTTGTTCCGCTCTGATTCGCAACCCCGATGTTAGCTTGGTTGATTGACAGCTGTTTGGGGGTGCTCTATGCTGATTGGCTAATGGTTTGGTAGGCGTGTCATTTTATCTAAATGAGTCACCTGAGTCATGTCACGCCATTACCGAATTCTTACACCGAAAATGTTAATCCGTAAATCGGTGGTAACAAAGATATCTGTTTCGATGAATTTGATTGTGTTTAAATAAAATATTGTTGAAAGCCTATAGTATTTGTTGTTGAATTTAATTATAAGGATTGACTGTGTATTTTTTCGTTGAGGTATGAAACTAAAAACAAATGTGCAAACTGTATGAATCCGCGTAGCGGATTCTTACAAAAGTTTGCACATTGGTTTTTAGTTTCATACCTCAATGCAACGAAAGAAATATACAGTCAATCCTTAAATATTGTGACATATTTTTCATATTCAAGTTTTATGGCAACTCTAATTCCACCAGACTTTCTAGCTGCATTCGCTCTGAGCTGCATATATATTTCATAACCGTCTATTTTTATGTCATCAAAACAATCTGTTTTAGATTTTTGAAAATCTATGATATCATGGTCTTCTATGAGACTAACAAATTCATTATATTCAAGTCTTTTTTAAGACCACACACATTCAAGTTAAAAAAATGCATTACACTGTTACAATCATCATCGTCGTCATCATCATCATCATCATCATCATCACAATCATCATCATCATCAACGTCATCATCAACCTTCTCAGCTTTATCAACATCAACTTCATTATCAAGAGCGTTGCTATTAACAACAGCATCGTCATCTTCATCACCATCATGACCATGTACAGTTACTTCTGCTGCCTTATCTACTTCAGACAAGTTGTCGATAACAGCATAATTTTTCTCATAATCAGGAATTGGATTGATATACATGTAACACCTTTCATAACTTGCATCATTATTTGTGATATTCTTATGAAAAGGGTTATTGTTGGTATTGCTGAAAGTATCAGCAGACATGTTTGTGCTTGTATTTGGTTCAAAGAAGTCTATATCAGCATTATAAATGCACACATTTGATAAACAGGGATCAAGGTGTCTACCTCCCAAATGCATGGTACATAAAACAATAAGACAATACCCTACCCTCGTCACTGTTCCCATGTATAAAGCATAATTTCTATGTATACACTGCTATTGCTTTACATTCTATACATTTATAAATTAGCCTCTGTACATTTCTAAATCAATCAACAATTTTGTATAAGTATCTGCACAGTTCTAAATTGATCCATTAATTTTGCAGTAAACGACATCTTATATACTAGTATTCATAATAACATGTATTCTATTAGCCATGTCATCTGCATCTATTGACCACCACATGTATTGCGTCGTCATAGCATTGTGACGTCACGGCCAGAGTTAACAGTTACTGTTCAGTTTTACCTGATGATGGGGCCAGAACAAGTCCTGAAACGTTGTACTCGAGAATAAAAAGAAGATGTAACCCAGAAAAAATCTCTATGTTCATCATATTGATGTTGATCACAAAGATACTGATCATGTTGAACTTCTTTATGCTGAACAAGTTAATGTTGAACATAATGTTATTATCACAATGAAACTGATCGTGTTTATGTTGAACAGGCTGATGTTGATCATATTGATGAAATTTGAATTTTTGATGAAAGATTCCAGACGCACCAGATGGTCAATGGTACTTCGTTTTTCGAAACCACATTGGAGGTCACTAAGGAGGTTATTGGTCTCCAGGTACCAGATTAATCGATTGTTGACCATGCGCTCCATGGTTTTACAAACACAGCTAGTTAGTGATATAGGACGGTAGATTGAGGGATCGGTATGATCCCGGGCAGGTTTTGCATAGAGATGATAGTGGCGTTGTGTCACGAAGGAGGAAAGCTGCCGGTTGTCCAAATGTCATCAAATATATTGAGTAGAGTTTCAAACTTCAATGAGGAAGGTGTTTCAGAAGCTGATAACGAATATCATCAGCCCCTGCTGCAGAGTCGTGAGCCTGCCCCAGGGCAGTACGTAGTTCATTGTTCAACGTTTCATTGTAATCCTCACCATTATCAGAGTTAAAATTGATTGATTTCTTTTCTTGTTGGGTTTGGTATTTCTTGAACTTGGGGTTATAGTTTGACGAGGAGGAGTAGTTTGCCAAAGTTTTGCCAAGTTTGTTTGCATTTCAACTTTATTGGTTAAAAGGGAGTCACCATCTTTGAGATGGCGAACACCGGATTTGAATTCTTTGCCCTTAAACTGTTAAATCATGTTCCACACCTTGTCCGGGAGTTGATTTTGGACACATATTTCCTCCATGACCGGCGTTTAGTTTGTTTAAATATACGTCTTGCCCTGGCATTTGTCATTTTAACGGCCTTCAGGTTATGCACAGTAGGATGTTGTCAGAAATATTTTCCGCCTTCTTCCTATTGTTCCTAGCTTGTTTGCAGTTTGTATCAAACCATGGTTTGCGTATGTGCGGGTTTGAAGAGGACTTAGGAATGGTTTCGTCTCCAATAGTATTTAAGATATCAGAAAATAGTTCCATGGGATCAGGAACATTCCTAAAGTTGGCCGGTATAAGCTTTTCAGAGCAGAGATTGGAATACAGTAAAATTGGCCTTAGTAAAATTCCATCTTGTTAAAGGTGGTTCATCCTCGGGTGTGATAGGAGTAAGAATAGTTGGGAAGTGGTCACTTCCACAAAGGTCATCGTGGACCGAGCATTCAAACTCGTTTAGGAGATTAGAATCCGTAAGTGACAGATCAAGTGCAGAGTATGTTTCTAGTAGCAGGATGGAGATAAGTATTGATCCATCGTTGAAGATGCATAGATCATTATTGGAGAGAAAATCTTCAAGGACCTTCAAGTACTCCCCCATAGAGGGTTATGGCCGTTCAGGTCGCCCATGATTATGCAGGGCTTTGGGAGGTGATCATACAAGTTCTCAAGATCTGATAGGTGGACAGTTGAGGAGGGAGGAAGATAGACTGAACTTAGTGTAAACCCTATGTTCAGAGTCATGCGGACAGCAACAGTTTGCAGGTTGATGTTAAGTGGAACTAGGAACATAGGAACTGAAGGGCTATGGAGGATGTCCTGCCTCACCAGGATAGAAGTGCCTCCTGTAGCTTTTACACCGGGAGGAGAAAAGGAGTGGTAGGAACTGTACTGACGGATGTCAAATTTATCAGTGTTGAGTTGAGTTGGCTGAGAAGACATGACCCATGTCAGGTCGGTCTGACATGAGATAGTTGCAGTAGTGATAGAAAGACGGGAGACAGCAGAAGAGTAGGTGATGGTTGAAGGGGCTGCAGTTAAACTTGCAACCCTCTTCTAAGCTTCATGAAAGGAAACATTTTCTTTGTGCCTAATCTTTAGGATCTCGGATTCGCCTTGCCACACTGGACAAAACTTGGAAGAGTCCATATGGTTACCACCGCAGTTTGTGCACTTCACTTCCTTAGTACAGTCATTGCCCTTATGCTTGTCACTGTAGCGGTAACAAACAGCAGAGGAACGACAGGACTTGGATCCATGTCCAAACTTTTGGCAGTTGTAGCACCGGAGTGGATTGGGGACATAAACCTCCACACCAATGCTACAATAACCAGCTCTAATCGAGTCAGGAATCTTCGCTCGCGCGAACGTAAATAGATAGGTGTTTGTTGGTTGAACAACACCGTCCTTTTGAAAGTGAATCGTTTTACAGCTGTGACGGACTGCTGAGAGAGTTCCTCGACAATTTGTTTTTCAGTCATGTCAGACAGGCATCGAGCTCTGTCCCGTACAATGCCTCTACACGAGTTAAGTGTTTTGTGCGCTGAGACAGCGACCTTGATGTTGACAAATTCTTGTATTTTGAGGCGATTCAAGGATTGTTGTCTCCGAGTAGGAGAGAGCCAGATCGGAGCTTTGTAACATTGGCAACCTCTCCGCAGATACCAGTTATACCTTTGGAGATTGCAAATGGGTTTAGTTGCAAAGGTTCCTTGTCACAAGCTTCAGTGATCAGGAAGCGTGGCCAGTAGTCAGGTCGGAGGCGTACACCCTCAGACGAGGAGTTGTCGGAATCCATGTGTTTTCGTTTTGAACCGGGCTATTGGGAAGCCATGTCGTAAGGAATGTGGTTCAGCATCCCCTCTCCCCACCCACCATGGAGTGTCAACAAGGACGATCTTATATTGCAGCGGATCTCCAAGCTGCAAAGACCGGGGATAAGGGGGTGTTATACTCCAGCAAATTTGACATGAAATGCTGTAGCTGTGTACCAGATTAAAGGTCAGGATGGTTCGGTCATGACAATCAATTTGAGACATACAGAAATCGGACGTCAGCATCATCAGATTGGCCCATGAGCCACCGCCTTCTGTGCATGGGTCTGCAAGGCTAATTTGTTTTGGTAGAATATAAGTTAACATTTTGAACATGGCCAAAAGTGTTAGGTAATACCAAATTTTGTATAAACATTCCAGGCTCCGGGCAAGGCGTGACCAGCCGATTGGTAGAATCGGGCCTATTCTTCTACCCGTCTAGGCAAAGTTAGGGTCGAAGTGGTGTGTTGGATTATTGAACACTATTGCTGGTTCCGTCATCCTCAACCAACAGACTCCCTTCCTCTGCCGACACAGGGAAGCAACCCAAGGCAAACGGGTTGCCCAATTTGGTCGCCTCTTACAACCAGTAATGGGGTGCTGTGGACCTATTCGACCCCGGGTCCACACGGGGGCGAAGAGCCATTGGCGTTACCCAGCACGCACCACGAGGAGGGTGCTCTTCAAGGGTGCCTCATGGAAAAGTAAACAACTTTGGTTACAAACTAATAGATATTTGTAAAAATCTGAATTTGTTTATATTGAATGGAAGAATGGGTAAAGATAGAAATGTAGGTGAAATCAACAGCAATGACAAAAGTTTAATAGATTATGTTCTTACTTCTCTGCTTTGTCTTGAACTATTTACCGCATTTGACGTTTTGGATTATACACCTTTGACCTCGGATGTTCACTGCCTCATATCATTCACATTGAAAGGTGTAGCAAATGATAACTCCCAATCACTCTCTCAGGCCCCAAACCCTCAAACAGATTCTATACCGAAACCTAAACATTACAACGTAGAAAAGAAAGTTGAATATCGACAAAACATAGATATTGATGAAGTAAATAAACTTACAGATCTCACACACCGCTCGTTATCCAACCACGCAGACTTTTCGATTATTGACACGCTCTCGGATAGCCTCGCACACGTGCTAGTTAACGCCGCACGTGAAACATTCGGTATGAGAAGACACGCTCACCAAAGCTACCCTAAAAAGAAAAAAAAAAACTTCGTTGAGTAAAGAATGTAGACACTTTAGACGCCAATCTAATCAAGCAAAACGCCGAGTTTATAAAATGTAACACAATGTTCAAAGAAATCGTATAGAATCGAAAGCTTACAAAAAATGGTTAGATAAATATATCCGAATCTATAAAACCTCACTCCAAAAAACGTTTAGATTAGAAATAATTTAAAGAAATCGCCAAAGGAAAATTGAATGCCCTGAAAGGTATATGCTACACTGGAATTGAAAAATGTCCTACTATCGATTCTTTTTATAATTAAGTCCCACACGTAAAAGCAGATTTTTATCTTTATTGTAGAATATTAAATAAAGATATCACCCAAAAGAAATAAAAAATGCAGTTACAAAAATGAAAAGAAGTAAAGCCACTGGATTAGATAATGTCGAAAATGATTTAATATGATTGACTCAATGGATATTCTAGGCCCATTTTATGGCGATTTCTTCAACCTTATCCTTTCAACTGGAAACTTCCCGAATCGTTGCTAATCGGTATTATAAAATCCGTTTACAAAAATAAAGGCGATCAAAATTACCCCAATTCATATCGACCAATAACAATCTTGAGTTGTATAGGAAAGTTTTTCACATGTCATTAAATGCTAGACTTTCGGAATTTCTAGAGTTGAATTATTACTTAATTACCCCTGCACAAGCGGGTTTCAGAAAGAAGTTTACAACCATAGATAACATCTTTGTTTTACATATCCTTGCTTATGTAATGTCGACTCTTCTGCGCGTTCTTTGATTTCATGAAAACATTTGACACTGTTTGGAGAATCGGTCTGTGGACGAAGATACAGAAGATTGGAATTCATGGTAAATTCTTTACGCTCATCACAAACATGTATGATAAAATTAAATCCATTGTACAATTCAACAATGACTCTTCTTGTTATTTTCCTTGTGAAAAAGGTGTTCGCCAGGGAGAAAATTTGTCCCCGCTCTTATTTTCAATCTTTTTAAATGATCTAGAAAACCATCTGTATGAACGTGGCTGCGATGGAGTTAAATTGGATATGTTCAGTGAAAATGAAGTACAAGTGTTCTTTCAACTTTTAGTACTATTATGTGCTGATGATACTGATCTTTTCGGAAAAATAAAAGAATATCTTCAAAAATCGCTAGACTTATTTTCTGATTATTGTAGAAATTGGAAATTAAACGTCAATTTATCAAAAACAAAAGTCGTTGTTTTCGATGCTGGGCCGGCTAAAGCATCAAGATTAGAATTTAAATATGGAAACAGGAAATTAGATATCGTTGATAGCTATGTTTATTTAGAAATAGAATTCATAGAAATGAAAGAATGGTCACCAGTATTAAAGGTGTAATGCCACAAAAGCGATGTATTGTCTATTAAAGAAAGCACGAAACATAAATCTACCACTTGATTGTCTCATGTCTCATGTTTGATGTTATGATATCACCAATCCTTACATACGGATCCGAAATATGGGGGTATGAGAAATTAGAAATTATTGAAAGTGTTCATTTAAAGTTTCTAAAAATGGCCTCCGATCTCAGAAAATCCACCCCAAACATTATGGAGAATTTGGTAAGGTCCCATTAAATATCAGAATCTATGCTCGTATGTTGTCTTTTTGGCATAAACTTGCATCTACTGAGACGAGCAACTATCACACGTTTTATACCAATATATTAGGCATGATTATCAACAACACTCTACGGCGTACCCTTGGTTATATTCCATAAAAGAATTATTAGACAGAATCGGTGTATCTGAAATATTTGTAAATCCCTCGGTATATTCTACAAAGTCTCTAGTTTCGAAAGCAAAGCAAATTCTAACAGATCAGTTTATTAAAAAATGGCAAGAAGATAAACGTTCCAGTTCTAAGGGACTTTATTATCAACATTTTTAAAAAACCCACTGGCTTTTGAAAAATATCTTATATTTCAAAAATCTATATATACCCCAATTTTGAAATTTAGAACCTCAAACCTAAACCTACCGATTGAAACCGGCAGATGGCAGGACATACCGAGAGAAGAACGATTGTGTAAACTATGTAAATATAATTTAGTTGGTGACGATTTCCATTATCTTTTTAATTGTACATCACGTGAGTATATCTGGTGTGGCCAATAGGACATCGTCGCATGATGACCTCTTTAAATCTGGACTGACAACTCAGTTAGATGTAACCGATATAGGTTTTATTTCATGTAATTTATTGATACCTACTTCATTGTCCCACTTCTTTTGCATCAGATCACGGATATAAGATCTAATAGCAGCTTTGTAATCAGAGTATGGGATCAGAAGTGGTGTCACAGATTTGTTGAGTGCTGCCTTAGCAGCAAGATCAGCCATTGTGTTCCCAGAAATGCGAACCTGGCTAGGTAACCAACGAAAGACAATGTCCCATTGACCAGTAGCAAGCTCGTTATATACTGAGTCAAAAAAGAAACTTCACATTCTTTCTTCAGGGCATTATAAAAGAACAAGAGATGGTAAGGTGGTTAAATTGTTGTTATTTCATTGCTGAGATCTGTGTGATGTACTCGATACACTGACAGTGCCATAATCAGTTCCATTAGGCTACACCGCCGTTCCAAAACATGGGTATACAGAATGTCAAGTCACAAGAATAAAAATGCGAGATTTCTCAGTTCAATATCATGTATGGCCGCCCCGTGCATTCACCACTGCCAAACACCGTCTCCTCATCTACTGCCTGATGCTTGTGAACACGTGGTTGGGGATTCTGCGCCATTGCTCTTGTTCCTGCAAACTGGTTCCTCAGACCACGAAGCCTTCTCCCAAGTGCATCCCAAACGTGCTCTATTGGATTAAGGTCAGGGGACCTCGATGGCCAGTCCATGACATTGATTCCAGTGTTTTGAAGGAAATTTCGTGTCAACATCGCGGTATGCGGCCGAGCATTATCATGCTGGAATTCAGACGTGGGCCATGAGCCGCCATGAAAGGAACGAGTTCAGGGGTGAGCACCTGGTCGCGGTAAGCAGCAGCCGTGAGGTTTCCACGGATGACCAGAAGTCGGGAACGGTTGTTCCCACAGTAAGCACCCCACACCATGCAACTTCCGCCCCCGAATCTGTCGACTTCCTGTACACAACATTGGGCATACCGTTCATGACGTCGTCTCCAGACTCTATGCCTGTCGTCCGCGAATCTGAGGGTAAACCTGGATTCATCGCTAAAGACGACTCGATTCCAGTATCTCTGGGTCCATCGGAGGTGACGTTGGGCCCACAGCAGACGTTGACGTTGTTGAAACGGCGTCAATATTGGCCCACGATATGGACGTCGAGAATGGAGATTGGCAGCCCGCAACCGATTTCGAATGGTCTGTGAGGACAGTCGACCTCTAAACATCTCAGCCCTGGTTCGTGTAGCCGGCAGAAATCTGTGACGCAGGTGACGTAGGACGATTTGACGGTCTTCTGCTCGTGACGTCACTCGTGGACGACCCGACCTTGGGCGATCAGAAGTGGTGCCAGTTTGTTGTAGACGACCTAGCAAGTCACACACAGTACGACGGCTGCATCCCATTGCTCTTGCGACGTCAATAACTGATCTTCCCGCTTGTAACATACCAACGGCACGTTCACGTTGCACATTTGACAATCGTGACATTTCAAGTACCGTTAGAACTGTGATTTAAAAGTGTTTTTTCAATTCTTGAGGCCAATGCAAACAGGTGCATATGAAGAAAACTTCGATGCGAAGATCACGTGATCGACTGCCCGTGCAAAACCTGATTTGGCACTAACGTCATTTGCACGACGAATGGATGGGTTTCAGTGCGTTTTTCTAGAGTCGAAAGATAGGGATCCCATTTCGGATACATAGATGTATCATCAGAGAAAAATTATTCATTATTTTTCAAATTACATTTTGTGAAGTTTCTTTTTTGACTCAGTATACAATTCAATAATTTCTATTAAAAGGGGATGTTTGGAAGAAAGATTTTTAATAGCCTGAAGACAAGAAAGTGAGTCTGAAAATATGATATATCGTTTATGTTTGGGGTGTCTATTAATATATTTAAGAGCTGTTAGTATTGCATTTGCTTCTGCTGTAAAAATAGAGCTAGTATTCGGTTACCGAGAAGATATTGTTCTGGATCAAACGACAATAGCACAAGCCACTGAGCCACCATCCTTGGATCGATCTGTAAATACGGATTTATATGTATTATATTTACTTTTTAATTGATTATATTCTTGTTTATAGTGTAAGTCATTTGTTTCGGATTTTTTAAATGTGGTTAATGTTAGGTCGACTTGTGGCCTAACCATTTTCCGAGGAGCAAAAGAAATCAAACGGGATGGAGAAATATTTTCAAGCAGCAGATAGATGGGTTTAATCCTTATCCCTAGAGGTGGAAAAAGAGAAGACATTTTGTTGTACAGATCCTCATAGAGGGGATGAAAGACACAGTTATATGCAGGGTTCGACTGATTTGAATATAGTTTAGTGAGATACTGCAAAGACAATTTGATACGGCGTTGGTTTAGAGAAGGCTCGTCAGCTTCAACGTAAATACTATCAATAAGAGAAGTTCGGAAAGATCCAAGACAAAGTCTTAGACCTTGGTGATGGATAGAATCAAGTAGTTTCAAATTGCTTTTACAGGCTCCACTATATACGATGGAGTCATAATCAAGGTTTGACCGGATGAGTGATCTGTACAAATGAAGGAGGGTAGTTTGATCCTCTCCTCACTTTGAATTGGACACGACTCTTAATAGATCTAACGCCTTCGGGCATTTGGTCTTTAAATACTTAATATGTGGTAAAAAGGTCAAATGGGACCTTCCTTTACAACGTTAATTGGAGAGCCATCCAAAAACAGTTCGGGATCTTTATGAGGATTGTATTTCCGACAGAAATGTGTACATTTGGTCTTTTTTCCATTCTCAAGTGACCATTTATGAATTTTATTTAGACACATCTGCAATTGTCTCTCGATGGTATGCATATTTTTACCACGACAGGAAACGTTAAAATCATCCACAAACAATGACCCATCTATTGAGTCATTTAATACTTTTGAGAGACTATTGATTTTTATGCTAAACAAAGTAACTGACAAAATAATGCCTTGTGGAGCCCCCTAATCCTGATTATAATGGTCAGACAGGGTTCATCCAACACGAACTTGAAAGTGTCTGTCTGCTAAAAATTGTGATATAAAATGAGGCAAACGGCCTCTCAAACCAAAGTCACATATATTTCTTAAAATACCATGTTTCCATGTTGCATCATAAGCTTTTCCTAAGTCGAAAAATATTAATACAGCATGCTGGTTATTTTCAATGGAATTTTTAACGAATGATTCTAGTCGAACCAAATGGTCAATAGTGCTTCTATTTTTTGCGAAAACCACATTGATTGTTAGTAATAAGATTATTGGATTCTAGAAACCATACTAATCTATTATTGAACATGCGTTCCATGGTCTTGCAAACACAGCTAGGTAGTGAAATAGGTCTGTAGTTTGATGGATCTGTATGATCCCGACCAGGCTTATGTATTGGTACAACAATGGCATGACGCCACGGAGGAGGAAAGTGTCCTGTTGTCCAAATATTATCAAAAATGGTTCAGAAGTGTTTCAAGACATGCATTGGGTAAATGTTTCAGCAGCTTATAGTGGATATCATCAGCATCTGTTGCGCTAAGGCAGTATTCAGCTCATGTAGTGAAATATACTGAACAGCAAAAGAAACGCAAGTTTCGAAAAAATGAAATCCCATGAAGGTAAGCGTTCATGTTTATGGAACGTTCATGGTAAAGTGACGTAATGATCCAAGATGAGATGATGTCATGCAATTTGACGTCCATACGAAACAATCGCACAAACACACCAACAGTGCAGCAAAACCATAATTTTAGCAGCGTGCATCGACAGGATGAAAAGCATGCATTTCACTCTGAGGTATCCTTTATAAAAGTTTGTGTCAAAAATCAGTTCAGCATTGACGCTAGGAGGTGAACACGCCACACAAACGATGCCTAGACTAACGACTGAGCAGAGAGGAATGGCCATTGGAAAGTTACACGGAGGTAGACAATTAGCTAGACAATAGGGCTGTCATCTTACCACCATTACACGACTAGCTCAACGTCATCAGCAAAGCGGGTTGCTGCTAATAGTCCCAGTACCGGACGGCAACGAGTGACAACTCATGCGCAAGATCGGTTCATCCGGGTCACTCATCTAAGGAACCGAACTCAAGCAGCAACAGCAGCCTTAGTTCTTGGGTCAAGGGGAGCAGTGCCAAGCGATACGATTAGGTGTCGTCTACGGGCTGCTAGAATCCACTGCCGAAGGTCATATGTGGGGCCAATTTTGGCACGTCAACAACGCCAGCGACGTTTGCAGCCCTCACACAGCAAGGGTGTCGATGGATTATCTGGCTCAGAACAATATTAACGTCTCTTTCTCCGAATATGGCTCCCATTGAACATTCTGGGACGAAATTGGACGGAGGATTGCTGCAGGTAGACAGCCACTCACACTTGCACAATTGGAATAGAGATTGGTGTTTGAGCGAAACCAGTTGCATCAGGCATTCTTTCAGACTCCAGTGAACTCAATGAGGCCCGAATATGGCTCCCATTGAACATTCTGGGAGGATTGCTGCAGGTAGACAGCCACTCACACTTGCACAATTGGAATAGAGATTGGTGTTTGAGCGAAACCAGATGCATCAAGCATTCTATCAGACTCTTGTGAACTCAATGAGGCCACGTTGCACGGCCTGTGTGCAAGCTCAAGGTGGCTATACGCGCTACTAAAGAGACTGTCACTTTTCGCGTTCAAGGGTATTTCCATTTGACGGACTGTGATCAATTTGAACTTTTAGCTGTTACATTGACAGTGTTTTCTATAGAATACATGATTAGACATAATTTGGGTTGTCTTCTATTCAAAAACTTGACAAAAAGCCAGACTTGCGTTTCTTTTGCTGTTCAGTATACTTCATTATAATCTTCACCATAATCAGAATGAAAGTTATTTTTAAGCTTTTCTTTATGATCTCTATATTTCTGAAACTTTGGATTATAGTTTGATGAAGAAGAATGTCTAGCTAAAGTTTCACCCAACTTGTTTGCAATGTCACTTTTTTCAGTTAAAAGATCGTGGCCATCTTTGAGATGATCAACATCATGAATTTCTACCTTTGCCCTTAATTCTCTGTATCATGTTCCATACCTTCGTCAATGGTGTACGGGAATTAATCTTTGATACAAAGTTCTTCCTAGACTGACGTTTACTTTGTTTTAAAGTACGTCGAGCCTTGGCATTGTTTATTTTAAAATTATTTAAATTGTGAACTGTAGGGTGGCGGCGAAAGTATTTCTCTGCCCTCTTCCTACACTTTGTAGCTTGTTTACAATCGTCAGTAAACCATGGTTTACGAATATGTGGTTTGCAGAAGCCTTAGGAATAGTTTCATCGGCAATGTTTTTCAGTTTATCAGAGAACAACTGAATCGGATCTGGAACACTAACAAAATATTTGTCAGCACACATTGTCTGAAATAATGGCCAGTAGGCCTTATTAAAATTCCACCTTGTTGTTGGTGGATCATCGTTTGGGTTTATAACAGAAAGGATTGTGGGAAAATGGTCACTTCCACACATGTCATAGTGTACTGACCATTCAAATTCGTTATAAATATTTGGGTCAGTGAGGGACAGATCGACTCCAGAATAAGTGCCCGAACCAGGGTGTAAATATGTGGCTGATCCATCATTGTAGAGACATATTAATTATTTTTATTAGAAATGAAGTCTTTAAGGATTTTTCCTTTTTGTTAATATCGGTACTTCCCCACAAAGGCTATGGCCATTAAGATCGCCCATTATGATACAGGGTTTGGGAAGCTGGTCGAATAGATCCTGAAGATCGGACTGCTGAATAGCAGAAGAAAGAGAAATATACAAAGAACAATGAGTAAAGGTTACCTGTAAAGCAAGTCGGACAGCAACAGCCGGAAGTTTAGTTCTAAGCGGAACCGGGCCCTGGATAACATCCTGCTTCACGAGAATAGAAATGCCACCGGTGCTCTATCACCTGGAGGTGAGAATGAATGAAATGAATTGTAAGGACGTAATTCAAATTTATCTGTACTTTTCAGATACTCCCAATCTGAGTTACTTATACAACAGAAAGTCTCGATTCACACGGTCAAAGGCTTCCATCGCATCGATATAACAAACATACCGAACCAAGGTTTGTTTGCTGTAGGATGTTTTTGAACATTGTGTTCCTTTTTTTAAACGGCGATTTGCTTGATTAGATCGGCGTCTAAAGTGTCTTCATGCTTTACCGAACTAAGGTTTGTTTGTTTATTTACGGTTGCCAACGCCGTTGCTATGGTGCGCGTGTCTTCTCGTACCGAATGTTTCACGTGCGGCGTTAACTAGCACGTGTGCGAGGCTATTCGAGAGCGTGTCAATAATCGATAAGTCTGCGTGGTTGGATAACGAGCGGTGTGCAACCTCTGTACGTTTATTTACTTCATCAATATCTATGTTTTGTTAATATTCAACTTTCTTTTCTACGTTGTAATGTTTAGGTTTTGGTATAGAATCTGTTTGAGGGTTTGGGGCCTGAGAGAGTGATTGGGAGTTATCATTTGCTACACCTTTCAATGTGAATTATATGAGGCAGTGAACATCCGAGGTCAAAGGTGTATAATCCAAAACGTCAAATGCGGTAAATAGTTCAAGACAAAGCGGAGAAGTAAGAACATAATCTATTAAACTTTTGTCATTGCTGTTGCCTTTACCTGCATTTCTATCTTTACCCATTCTTCCATTCATATCTTCCATTCAATATAAACAAATTGTAACCAATTGTTTACTTTTCAATGAGGCACCCTATCTATTAGTTTGTAACCAGGTCCACAGCACCCCATTACTGGTTGTAAGAGGCGACCAAATTGTTTACTTTTCCAGTGTTCAATAATCCAACACACCACTTCGACCCTAACTTTGCGAGGACCTTTTCAAAATTTGGAGGACCTTTCTAACGGGAGATGGTTCTTATTTAGATACCTTTCAGGAGAAATATCTTCAGTTTCGTCTAAATCAAACTCCTCAGTGAGGAAGGTATCATACTCAGTGTAATCACATAACCTACTTGATCTTGCGTTAAAGTCACCCATTAGTCTAACATAATCACCACCATCATCATCATCATTATCGTCGTCGACATCAATATCATCAACATCATTATCATCAACATCATTATTATCAACATCATTATTATCAACATCAACATCATCAACATCAATATTATCAACATCATTATCATCAACATGATCAGTATGATTGTGACCAACAATAATTTGTTCAACATAAACATGTTCACCATCAACATGATCAGTATCATTGTGATCAATATCAATATGTTCAATATCAGAATGTTTAGCATCAACATGATCAGTATCATTGTGATCAATATCAATATGTTAAATATCAGAATGTTTAGCATCAACATGATCAGTATCATTGTGATCAATATCAATATGTTCAATATCAGAATGTTTAGCATCAACATGATCAGTATCATTGTGATCAATATCAATATGTTCAATATCAGAATGTTTAGCATCAACATGATCAGTATCATTGTGATCAATATCAATATGTTCAATATCAGAATGTTTAGCATCAACATGATCAGTATCATTGTGATCAATATCAATATGTTCAACATCAGAATTTTCACTATCAACATGATCAGTATCATTGTGATCAACATCAATATGTTCAATATCAGAATGTTTAGCATCAACGTGATCAGTATCATTGTGATCAATATCAATATGTTCAACAAATCAAATATGTGTTTTTAATACTATATGTAATAGACATCATATTTTTACATGACACGATTAAATATCGAGGTAAAAAAACACAGAAATAAGATCAAATCGGATGGGTCACTATACCATCCAGGCAAAAGTAAGTCCGAAAAGCCTACACTGCTGAGATACTGTATTACAATCAGACAAGAACTCCCGGGGATAATTTCAAATAACGGCTTCTGATCGGCATCCACCCTTCCTAATGTCCGCTGTTTAGGTTGAAGAAATGTTGCCAAGGTGGACAGTAGCCCAGTCCCTGTGTCCGTCACGGTCGAGGGAGCAGATACCGACCAGCTTGCAGCTTGGTTTCGTAATTAGGTTTCTTCCCATTTTGACTACTCCCAGTTTGACTACTCATGAACATAAAGATATAATGGAGCACCCTTACACTTAATAATGTACTGTACCCGTATAGCCGATTACTCTCAGTTTGTCTACTCTTTGAAATAAACCTATAAGGGAGACTCCAACGGCCTACCTATAATGATTAGAAGCGAAGTGAATCGGGGATCTTGTGAATATTCATTGTTTGTTTTGATATTTGGAGACATACTCGGATATAAACTTTGTAAACTATAGTTTAGGTTGTTTGTTTTGAAAATTGGACATAATCCCTACAACTTCCATCCAAACTATTAACTGTAGATACTTTTTAATTACATGACATACAGTTATTTCACATTTTTTCATTCATTTGTTTCATTTTTCATATTGCATAGCACTTATTAAACATTATACACAATTACACATTATTTTACATATTGCATAGCACTTTTACATTCCGTTAACTTCCGATACAAATAACATTGATATAAAAATTCCTGGCTTCCATCTACCTTTCCGTAAAGACAGACAAACCCGCGGCGGCGGTGTAGCAGTCTATGTAAAAGATACTATTTGTGCGTTGTTGATGTCTGATTAAGACATAGTCGGACTTGAGGCGATATGGATACAGATTAAATGTAAAACAAGAAACTACCTGATTGGAGCTGTTTATCGCGCCGGCAAGAGCTCCGAATATTGGAATTTGATCGATGAATCAATAGGTAACGCAGTTGATCTTAATATGCACACAATTATAACCGGTGATTTCAATATTGACGTTCTTCGTGGCAATAATCAAAAGATAGACTATATACAAAGTTACTAAGGCCTTCGACAAATAATCACGGATGCTACTAGAATAACCACAAGTAGTAAAACTTTGATCGATTTGATATTTGTTTCTCGCGTCGACGTTGTTAAAGATTCTGGTGTATTAGATCCCATATGCAGCGATCACTGCCCCGTATTTGTTAACATAGCAGAAATGATGCAGCACAATAATTCATTCAAAAGGAAAATCTATGATTACTCTTAAATGGATGTTAATGGTATGAATGAAACTATCAAAGAGATAAACTCAGATATATTTTCAGAACACTTCGGAACTAAGTAATAGCAATCGATCATCCTATGTCATCTATCACAATAAGTAATGGAGATGTTTGCGATATTCTTCTGAGTCTAGATACATCGAAAGCCACGGGGCCTGATGGCATTGGAAACGTCATACTGAAACTAATCCCGTTGTTAGCTAAGTTGTTCAACATCTCTCTTCGTAATAAAACGTATCCTACTTCTTGGAAACTTGCAACAGTTACAAATGCAAAACGTGCTTTTGATGCACGAGTTGATGAATCTACAAATAACACTCATGGTACTAAAATGTGGTGGCGATTAGTTAAGAATTATGTTAAAACAAATTCGATAAAATCGTCCTTTGCATCAATTGTCAGCAATTACATAGTTTATGACAATGAACAAGATATTGCTGATGTACTCAACTCATTTTTTTCAGAACAATCCCAAGTTGCTGATCCTAACGCCGATCTGCCTGATTTCGAACCGCGTGAAATCGATCATCCTATGTCATCTATCACAATAAGTAATGGAGATGTTTGCGATATTCTTCTGAGTCTAGATACATCGAAAGCCACGGGGCCTGATGGCATTGGAAACGTCATACTGAAACTAATCCCGTTGTTAGCTAAGTTGTTCAACATCTCTCTTCGTAATAAAACGTATCCTACTTCTTGGAAACTTGCTTCGGTGATTCCGCTTCATAAGAAAGGTGATGAACACGACTGCTCAAACTATAGACCTGTAGCGTTAACAAGCTGTGTCGCTAAAGTTTTTGAAAAATGCATTTTTAAATACGTCTTCAACTTCCTCAGGGATAACAATATTTTATCAAACTTACAATCTGGATTTATGCCTGGTGATTCTCAGTAAATCAACTAACTTATCTTTATAATTTTATCGCAAGTGCCGTAGACCAATGAAAGGAAATCAGAGCGGTATTCTGTGATGTGAGTAAAGCCTTTGACAAAGTTTGACACAAAGTTATTATTCATAAACTTTACGCTTATGGTATACGGGGAGAACTTTTGGAGTAGTTTGAAAGTTGTTTAGATAGTAGAATGCAGAAAGTGGTAATAAATGGCTATAGTTCAGGTATCAAATCTGTGGAAGCTGGTGTACCCCAGGGTTCCGTTTTAGGGCCACTTCTGTTCATCAGTTATATTAATGACATTGTAGATGGTATAGACAGTAACATTAGCCTTTTTGCTGATGATACATCAATATATGCTATAATACATGATCCTATTACAGCAGCCGCAATTATAAACAATGATTTGACAAAAATTTCAGACTGGGCCAGAAAGTGGCAAGTAAGTTTTAATCCTAGTAAGACTGAGAGTATAACATTCACTCGTAAAACGAAAAATTATGCCTGGCCGAACTTACTAATGAATGGCGAAACTATTAAAGAAGTTGATAACCATAAACACTTAGGTATAACACTTCAAAGCGATTGTTCTTGGAAAGTTCATATAGGTGACATGGTAAAGAAAATTAGTCAAATGATCAATTGTCTGAGAAGTTTGAAATATCGTTTATCTCGGAAAACGCTAAATACTTTATATAACTCCTTTATCTTACCACTTTTGATTACTGCTGTCATATATGGGGTAATTGTGCGATTGAACAGGCGATTTTACTGGAAATTTTACACTTAGACGCATTAAGATCTGCGGTGCGGTTCGTGGCACCAGTCAGGATAAAATATACAGGGAAACTAATTATAGCACACTGAAACAAAGACGATATCGCTCTAAACTTATAACTTTCTATAAAATGTGTCATCGTCTGACTCCTGATTATCTGAATAATACTGTACCTCAACAAAGCAACTATAATCTTAGAGATAGTACTACCATTCAAACTACTAACTGTAGAACGCAAAGATATTCTCAATCATTTTTACCGAGCGCGATTATGTCGTGGAATTCATTGCCCGATGGAGCTGTTAACGCTATTTCCGTGAGGCAGTTTAAAACCATGATAAATCCAACAGAAACTCACAACTACTTTGATTTAAATTTTGGGACCCAAATTTTGTCAAATCATCCATTGTCGCCTCAAGCTTGGCTGCAGTGACAGATATAATCGACATATATCAGAAACAGCTAAGTGTTCATGTGGTCATTATAATGAAGACGCCATTCACTACCTTTTTACATGTCGGAACTATCAAAATTTAAGGACAACGGTGTATTTTTATATTCAAGGAGACGATGTGAAAACTACCTTATACGGTAACGGCGCATTGGATAACTCAACAAATTGTGACATTCTCAAATCATTACACCAGTTCATTTCTAAAGGTAAGCGCTTCCAGTGATTATCACCTCTACATATACATGTATATTCTATGCAAGACAAGATTATTATAACTTGATTTTCTGCGGCAGCTCATTTCGTTGCTAAACACAACCAACACCACAAACAAATATTTATTATTCAATCATTTTTCTGAGTGTAATTTTGTCTCAGTATTATTCTTTTCTTGTCGGACTATTTCAATTATGTATCCAGCTATATTGGAACCGTGTACTGGAGCGGCGTATATAAGCCACTAGGCTTGTTCGCCTATCCAAGTTTCTGCATTGACGGGTCCGTGCAGGTAGCAAGAGTACTGTAAGTCCCCACGGTCCCTGGCATGGTGATCTAACTTCAGTTGTTGGCCCGTTTTTATATTGTGTTGTCCTCTATGGGGGTGTGTTGGTGTGGGGGTGTGAGAGAGAGAGACGAACCCGCCTTAGATAGGATGCAAATTGAATGTTGGTCCGGCCCGATCTTAGTGTGGATCAGGTTGACGTTTCAAGTAATGTCAACATGGCTACATTCTTGTTGGTGTGTGAGGAAACTGGTAGAAGCGGTATTTGAAGTATTTAAAGGTAAAAATCTGATAATTAAATATTGGCTTTTTGTAAATGTAAACAAACGATTCAGTATTTACACCGTGCAACATTTTCTTAAATTTTCAGACATCCATTTGTTTGCATGCATTGGCTCAGTGCGTTTCGAATATGCATAGAAAGAGTATCGTAGCAAGAAATAGGAAATTTAGAGCGATACAATGCAATCCAAGGTTGTATAATTCATACTAAATTATAGTCCGTTTACGAAGGAGGAGTGCAGAGAAACGGACAGCCAGGTGTTAGAGAAAGGATGGAGACTACAAAAGAATAGTAAATTTACTAAAACCAAACGTATACTGGTGGAAAAGGCAACAAAAGCAATGTTCTTTGTATTGAGCCAAGGCTGAAAATTTAAGCTTTCCATTGATTGTCATTTGAAATTGTTAATTGTATGGTCAACCCGATTCTTTTATATGGATGTGAGGTCTTGGGTTTTGAAAATACTTCTTGCTTTGAAAGTGTTCATCTACGCTTTCTCAAATATTTAGTATCACTCAGGAAAAGTACACCTAACTTTATGTTATATGGCGAATTTGGTAGATTCCCACTTGTAAATGTTATCAAAAGCAGAATGATATGTTTGGGGGCTAAACTTTTAACCGGAAAATCATCAAAATTATGCCTCTTAATATATAATTAATATTCAACGATTATATATTTGGCAAGTGTGAACATAAATGGATAATCTATCTTGAGAAAATTTTCGACAATCTTGGAGTGAGTTTTATTTGGGAATCCCAACATTTTAACAGTATATTTTGGCTTAAAACTGTTATCAAAAGTAAATTAAAAGATATTTCTCAGCAAACATGGATGTCAACAATTGAAACCTCCAAAGCAACCACTTATAGCATTTTCAAAAATCCATCTCTCAATTTTGAACCAGACCTCAATTTCCTGCATTACAATAGCTTGTTAAAATTTCGAACTTCCAATCATTTTCTTCCTAACGAGACAGGTAGATGGCGACGAATCCCAGTAAATGATAGAAAGTGTACTATGTGTAACCTAAATGATATTGGTGACGAATTTCATTATTTATTAATGTGTCCCAAATTAGAATTAGAAAGAGAAAAATATATCCAGAAGTATTATTATATTAGACCAAATATGTATAAAATGAATATCCTATTTAACACCCAGAATCTGGGAACTTTAAATGTCACATGCAACCAAAAATCAAACATATTTAACACACAATTATCACTTATTCATGACATATAATATACATTGCGGATTATGAAAAACATATAAACAAAGTTATAAGCGTACAATCGCAAATCAAAAGTGCAATATTTTATACTTGGGTTTACTTCCCTTGAAACGAAGCACCCGGGATACCGAACCCAGCTAGGGTGTGCACTCAAGTGTAACGGCTGGTTCATTTGACAATGCCCTCGCGGTTCATTGTGTGTGTGTGTGTGTGTGTGTGTATACATAGAGATGTTGGGTTTTGTAAATACATGCTAATTTTTCGTGTATAATATTTTGCAATCAACAAACATCATAACATGTCATGTGTACAAGTATGACACCTGCCTGTTTGTGTGATTACATAATGTGACAGAGACCGAACTCGGGCCATACATCAATGCGTTTTGTTTATGGTGTATAGCCTGATAGGTGTTAAGTTCAAATTGCATGTGGTCAGTGATCGAAGTTGTGTATTGAATGTTGCCATTAGCAGACGGGCAGGCAGACACATAAGTGTCAATAAAACAGACATTGAGTTGTGTCTGTGACAACTACATATCTATATCACAGTTAGAAATTCTGTCAACGCTAAATAATGACATTGCTTTTAAGTATCGAACTGAGAAAGTGACTCGGTAAGAAGAACGTGTTGTGAAGTAGACAAATAAAAATTATATAAACAGTTCAATCGGTAATCTACTGTCATAACATATAAACAGCTCGAGCCAATGAAATATCAACAAAACATTAGAAAAATAGCTCACATCAAAGCCTTCACCGAGTATTCACCGCCAGCGAAGGTTTTCCGTCTTGAAATGTCGAACGCCTCACTGGTTGACACATAGCTGAGTAGATCTAGATCCTAACAAGGTTCTTTTATGTAATGAGTAGATTCTTTACTATTTGATTTGAATAGACTACTCCTGCTCACGACCTTATAATCCGGACATCCCGCTTCGAAGCTGCGCGAACCTATTTCATGTTCTATGAGCGCAGCCCAGCACAGCGCAGCACAGCTGTTGAAACCACTTTTCACCCCAAGTGCTGGGGTGAATTTAGTGAATCGTTTGAACTCCGATTTCGCGGGGTTTTTCATCGCGTTTTTTTTCAACTTTATAAGTTGAATTTGCATTTTGGATGATTTGTATCTGTTAGTCCATACCGAAAGGTATCCGAATCTGTTTACGTTGCGTTTTACGTTGCATGTGACCTTCAAGAAAACTTCAATTTTTGGTAAAATAATTATGGCTTTATTTAAGAAATAATATTTTCAATAACTTAATATGTAACTAGCTGGATGTACATCGCACCTATCATACCGTTTGTTTATACTTTTTATGTTGTATAAATGTAAATATTATTTATGTACCTCTGATGCTGAAGTTTACAGCCTGAGTGAATAAAGTTCAGTTCAGTCCTTCTAGCAGAGAGTGAATGAATTGACAATGGTCATCGCATCATGGAATTGGCTCACGTGAATCATTATCCACATCAGCTGATGAACGACGACAGCACAACGTCAGCTTTAACATATTGTCAGACCCCACCTAGATGAACATTACCAAGTCGGCTGTATTGTTCCAACAGATGTTATGAAGCCATGTAATCAGCAGAGTGTGTTCCAAATGAAGGACATCTTCTGCTTGCCCAGATCTATGTATTTAGTTTCCGAAATACGAGTGCTAAGATTACTAGGAGATTAGGTTTTTTATATGCGTTTCCCTCCTTGTAAGAACCACAATCGCTCTGTATCGCTGGGACCTTATTGGATATGCTTATTGGTTTTTCAAGACCATATCTATATTTCTGAATTTCTCCTACATTAAACAACTGTTGTTAGATCCAATATTAAACTTAAACGCTGTGTAGCTTTTTTATGGCATTGGGTTTTGTGAGCGTGTTTGTTTATGTGTTTTTGTTGCATTTGTATGGGCTGGGGCTATTAAAGATGAAATCCACCTAAGCTGGATTAATTGATTATTTTCTCATTAACACAGCGAATAGCGAATTAACTGACCTACTTTTTGTTTGTACCATGAACCCCCGGTTTTTCCTGAGGACTTCATTGTGCTTGTGTGTGTTTGTGTGTGTGTGTGTGTGTGTGTGTGTGTGTGTGGTGTTCCCCCTAGGCACATTTAGGAGGGCGCTGCGCCCTGCCCTTTGATTTTTGCGCCCTGCCTTTTCTGAATCCTAGGGGGAACACTGGTGTGTGTATGTGTCCTTATTGGTGAAATGCCACACAACTACATCCTAATCACTATATTTAATCAACGCATAAACAACAATATGGTATGGATTCACAACTTCTTTATTATTTACAACACGACATTTCTGGGCTGCTTCTTCGTAGCCCAGAAACGTCGTGTATTTATGATAATGAATATCTGCTTGCTTTTATGGAATATGGAAAGGTTAATCCAAGTACATTGTACGTACGATTGCTTGTGTCAAGTCAAGTGTTTATTTCCAGTATGAAGGCCTCAGGCCCATATACAGTTCGAAATATATACAGTTTTATATACAACAGATGCATCGCAATATTGCTTTAGTTTGCAAAACAAAACATTATAGATATACATATGTCATATATATTATGGTGAGCAAATATTGCATGTGTGATATCTATCATCTCAGGTTTTACATGTACTCTCTCTTAATTTATAGGCATGTCATAAAAATTTACTTAAGTTTTTTAAAAGTATTACATTTTCCGTTGACAGAATTGATCTAAATCGGATTTTGATTATATATATGACCAGTATTTAATTCGTAGAGGGCTATATAATGTACAAATAAATAAAATATGGTACTCGTCTTCAATACCTAAATTACAATATGGACATAAACGTTGAGACTTATCTATTCCTAACCACCTCCCTTCATTATATTTTAATCGTAATAGACCACATCTGAACCTAACCAATATATAAGTCGTTGGTCAATAATGCAATCTAAATATTTCTCAGGAGCTAAAATGCCTTTATATTCACGATAAATACAATATCTGGAGCTATTATTCAGAGTACTAGTCCAAAATTGGAAGAACATATATTACTAGCAACATTTTTAAAGGCATTAATACAGGAGGATATATCTCCCACAGACTGAAACATCCATACATAACCAAAGCCATGTGAGAATACGTTATTACGTATATAGGGTGCATAAGTAGTGTAACCACAGTTAAAATAATATCATTGCATTTTATATACCTTAAGTGGGATCCGTTTTTCATGCATATCTAAAACTCGTAGCCAATATCTTAATGTTTTCCACATTGCGTTAATATAAAGCGGATACCTACCGCATTCCCCATATACAATTGCATTCGAGGTTTGAGGTTTAACATTTAAAATCTTTTACATGCAATTAAATGAACTTTTTCTAAGTTAGCAAATGTGTGCATACCCCATATTTCTGCGCCATATAATAAGAATGGTTGTATTTGCGTGTCGAATATTTTAAAGATGTGCGATCTATAAATCAGCATGATTATTTTCTCCAATTATCCATGGGGTAGTGGAAATAGAGGAAAGATGGGAGGTATCTGTTCAAGTGAGTGAGTTTAGTTTTACGCCGCGCTCAGTTATATTCCAGCTATATGGCGGCGGTCTGTAAATAATCGAGTCTGGACCAGACAATCCAGTGATCAACAGCATGAGCATCGATCTGCGCAATTGGGAACCGATGACATGTTGTCAACCAACTCAGCGAGCCTGACCACCCGATTCCGTTAATCGCCTCTTACAACAAGCATGGGTTACTGAAGGTCCATAGTAACCCGGACCTTCACGGGTCTCTCTGTTCAAGGCGTTAATGCGTTGATATATAACCTGCAGCGTTGCTTGGAATACTTAATCAATACATTTGAAAACATGCTTACCTGAAAGGACTGTATATTGCATTGATGCGAAACATGTTGCAAACTGTAATGTTTTTGTCAGTTAACACCCCATAAACCAGGAGAGAGTAATAACATATTGCATAGCCTAAACAACTTTCAAACCTCAATGTGAATGACAACATTTAAGTCTGTAACATCTGTTGCCCTATTCTCCCACTCACATTTGTCTAAAGAACTAACAATGGGTTGAAACGAAGTGATTAAGCTGGTGGCCAAATGGAAACCATTAGCTCACCAGCTTTTAAGCCATGAAAACATTTGAAAATTTACAAATTTACAAATGTTTCCCCACCTAAGGAAATATTCATATTTCGAACCCAAGTAAAATTTGAAAAGAGTCACCTATTACAATCAAAAGGAATGTATTGGAAACACTGTCTATTTTATAGGTATTTGAGGAGTGTGTATATTTGGTGGTAAGATACCATAACGCCTTTCTTATCAGTGTGTCATATCTTTAACAATGTATTAATGATTACCGGTGTAAAAAGTCGTAATATTTTACATTGTAAACCGAAAAAATGGCACACCATAATGTCACTTGTAAACGTTCCATTAGGATGTCATATTATTATCCATCAGCTTTAAGGGTTTCACGGCATGTCAGTGCAGTTGGAGCGTGAAGTGACACAAACATAAGCAATATTGACACTTATATCAGCTGAATTGTTGTTTTTCATGCATGCAGTGCCAAGCAACGGTATGTGTGATTTTCAAATGATATAGCTGAATTATAAAAACATAATTTTGGTAAAATTACCTTAAATTTGGAAAAATTGATAAAGTTGCAAATAAGTTCAGACTCAATCGTTTCCGTGGACCTTCTTCAACTTCATAACTGTGCATGTAAAAGTCAATGTACAGGAAGGTGTCAAAGAGGTTGAACCTGTTGTGTACTTCAGCATGTGGATGTGGACATGTTCCCGTGATCTTGACATTGTTGACATTGGCTAACATGTCAACTAGGAATCCACTATGACTATTAGGACCAATAGACACGAATTGATATGAAGGAAATGTTGCTTGCATTATGATGACATGACTGACTCATCATTCTTTGATGAGCAGAAAAAGACATCTGGAATAATAAAATTATACATTTAAGAGCTTTCTGTTATGTTGTGTGATTTAAGAGATAGTCCAACAGTATTTTCGACTTATTTGGTATCGTTGACTATGTAAAGCATGGAGTTGTTACTGTTGAACAGACATTATATAATATTTTGCTGATCTAAATACAAAGTACCAACGTTTCTTTCCTTGTAATGTGTTTTATTCATGGATACAGTGCCAACCAAAGGTATATATGATCTTCAAATGATATAGCTGAATTAGAAAAACATAATTTCGGAAACAATTACCTTTAATTTGTAAAGTTCAACTCATACACTATCAAAATGTGATGGTGCCGGGTGTCCTGCTCCGATGAGGGAACACATCATAAACATATACCAAGGGTGACCAATTGCTCACGTGAAGAAAAATCGGGAATGTGTGGCACAAGGCTAAATATGGAAATGCATTGCATTGTCCTCACTGCTATGTCAAATTTTCTCCCCTTATCCACAATAAACGTTTTTGAAAACGTTACCGAGACCTTGAATAATATAACCTTGATGAAACAACTTCTGAGAAAGAGTCATATGATTTGAAATCTTGGTAAAGAAAGCAGTGTACCTTAAACCTTATGATATGTCAACTGCAAAGGCTTGAGCTGTTGGAACATTGCTCCACATGAAGGGAAATTCGCTTTTTCATGCAGCCTTTTGGATTGAGTGCGTTTAGCACTCTATATATAGCAAAGCTTAACATGTGTTTGTAATGCATATCTTGCAATTGAATAGTCATAGATGAGCAATGTCAAACGCCTGTTATCGGTTTAACAGACTACATTGAATTGCTCAACGCCCATGACGCAATTCATACGGCCCGTATACACATCGCCTTTTAACATCGGGTCAGCGTGCCCTTTTTCCTATAGATTCAAAGATACCTTATCGCGGTAAATGTATTCAGTGTTCAACTACACATTTTGAACTCAATGTGATTTCAATACAAAGCTGTTATATATGTTATTGTTACAGTTCTTCTCCTTCTAACACCAGCACAAACCAGATAAAAGAACAAACACTGTGTAAGTCCCCTGCGACAGCTGCCGAGAATAATAAGAAGAAATGTTCACAATTACCGTGTTTAGGCGTTGAGCTTTGTGTCTTCAACGACCCTGCTGTCTCGCTGAGGTCTCCCGGTGACAGACGGGCAGTCTCTCCTCCAGTGTGTTGGGTCTCCGCACGCGAAACACGTACCTCGTCGCTGAGCATGAAAGGGCTGCTGGGAAGGAGAATACAGACTGCTAACGCCAGAACACAGGGTAGACTGGGTGACAGTCGCTGATGGCCTGGTATAGGTGCAAATCGGGTTGTTTTCGATTTCTTTTTCTCAAGCTTCTTAACGGCCCTGACGTCCGCGCGTAAAAACCTTCCTCTCATAATCAGAGTTATCAGCAAGAACGTTGGCTTCATATTCGCGTACTGTTTCCCAGCCGCCCTCTGACGTATCGGCAATCCTGATGAGTTTGTTTCGCTTCTCAACTCTATTGATCTCCAAAAGCTCACCTGGATAATCGGCTTTTGTGTATTGTGTAGTCAGATCATGCTGGATATGATATCAGTTTTGAACTCAATGTCATTTCAATGCAAAACTGTTATATATGTTATTGTTACAGTTCTTTCCACATTTCTATAACAAACTCAGTTTCCACTAGTAGGGCCTGGTGGGAGGTGCGGGCCGCCGCGCCCGTAACCAATTTAAGAGCTTGATATTGAATCGTTTCAAGCCGGTTCAGAACCGTTTGGGAGGCGCTGTGGTATGCTTCACACCCATAGTCTATTTTGCTTCTGATAGATAATTTAAGGGTCTTATAGAGGGTCAAGAGCGTTTCGCTGTTTGCTCCTCAAGAGCTGCCGGATGCAGCTCTCATTACGTTGAGGTCTTTCTGACACCTATGGGCTATGCTGTCGATGTGTTTTGCCCAGGTGAGGTGTTGATCGAAAGTATCCCCGAGAAACTTTGCAGATTTCTCAAATTTGACCGCTTTGCCCTTCAGTTTGAGACTGGGTGTGTTGCTTACTCGGCAACCCTTTCGCTTGAATACCACTCCGACTGTCTTCTCAGGTGAGACGGTGAATCCCCATTTGTCGCACCATTTTTCCACACCATCGAGGGTTTTCTGCATTAGAGCCTGATTTTGAAAACCTCTCGATGTCTGACCCAGACAGCCCCATCGTCAGCGAACTTTGAGGTTTTGATGTTGTCGTCGTTTGGGACATTTCAAATAGGTCGTCAATCATGATGTTGAAAAGTGTGGGACTGATAATGCTTCCTTGCGGCATGCCATTATCTAACCTGTGTCTCTCAGACAGATGGTCTCCAACTAGGACTGATATTGACCTTTCTTGCAGAAAACTTTGAACATAATTTGCCATTTTCCCTTGAACACCAACATTCTCTAGTTTTTGGAGGAGTCCATCGTGCCATACCATGTCAAAGGCTTTGCTGAAGTCTAAAAAGACAGCAGCTAGGTACTGTTTCTTGACCTGGGCTAATCTGCTAATCGCTGAGGCAGTTTGCCTTGACATGTCCGTAATTTAGACGGTTGACACACTGTTTTGGTCGCCGGAGGTAGGGAAGTGTTGCCACTACTTCGCCTGCCACTTTGATCGTCTCAGGGACTGTTGTCCCTAGTATTGTGATTATCACTACTCTGGTGTTTTCGCCTTGGCTTTTAATCCTATACATGTCAGTAATAGCAGGATTGCGTTGTTGCTGGGCAGTGAGCCTTTCATCACTGATCCCCTTATCAAGATGCACCGCGCATCTTGTGTGTGAAACCCAGCCTGGCACTTTCCATACTACAGTCTGCCCAAGGACGTTTGCTGGGAGTTTGGCGCATTGATATATGTTGTCAGTAATGATCTAATGTATGATGGTCTTATATATACCCCACAGGGAGTTGTTTTAAGTCAGTTGTTTGAAGTTTAATCCATTATATCACCCTGCAATCAAATAGTAAACTTTCGTTCACTCAAGACAAGATTACAATTGTCTGATTTGAACTCTCCCTCACTTCAGGAATTTCTGAATTTCGCTCACCTAAGATTAGGAGATGTCCCCCATAATCCCCCATTGTCTAAGGATTAGCACGCTTCATTGCTTAGCCTACCTTAGACAATGGTTTATGGACAAGAAGTCGACCTTTTGAAATTTCGCTATGGACACGAAGTCGACCCGCGGTAAACTTTGATGTTGAAGGCGTCGCTAGAGTCACGCTAATCCGCTAGTAGATGTTGTTTTAAGATTTTCCATAACCGAAGCATCGCGTAAGGCGTTAACATATTTCACTCAAAATGTCATCAATGTTATCATGCATATGAGAGTGAATTCACAATGATGAACATATTTAAGGAAGGAACACGCAGTAGATTGCATTCAATTTCGATATGGCAAATACACAGTTACATCTCGTGGTGGAAGATACCTGTGTGTTGGTGGATTTATGAGTAAAGTGGAAGTGCACAGAAAAGAAAAGGACCTTGTTGTTCAACCAACGAACACCTATCTCTTCACATTCGCGCGAGCAAACATTCCTGACTCAATTAGAGCTGGTTATTGTAGCATTGGTGTGGAGGTGTATGTCCCCAATCCACTCCGGTGCTACAACTGCCAAAAGTTCGGACATGGATCCAAGTCCTGTCGTTCCTCTGCTGTTTGTTGTCGCTGTGGTGACAAGCATGGGGGCAACGACTGTACTAAGGAAGTGAAGTGCACAAACTGCGGTGGTAACCATATGGACTCTTCCAAGTTTTGCCCAGTGTGGCAACGCGAATCCGAGATCCTAAAGATCAAGCACAAAAAAAAAATATCTCCTTTCATGAAGCAAAGAAGAGGGTTGCAAGTTTAACTGCAGCCCCTTCAACCATCACCTACTCTTCTGCTGTCTCCCGTCCTTCTATCACTACTGCAACCATCTCATGTCACACCGACCTGACATGGATCATGTCTTCTCAGCCAACTCAACTCAACACAACTGAGCCCATCTCAGCCACTCCATCTCCAACGCCAAAAGTCAAAACCTCTGAATCACAAACACCAGAACAAATGCAAAAACCAGAAACAGAAACTGCGCGCAGAAAAAGGGAAAAAAAGAGGCTAGAGAGACTAAAGCAACTTGATCAACCGCCAAACACAAAACCAAAGGCCACCTCTCTCTCAGAGGTCCCCATCGAGGTCCATAACTCCTTTGGCCCTCTGGATATGGAGGTAACTCCATCTCCACCAGACACCAATAGGAGTTCATCAAACGCTTTCTCACGTTCACGTGACATGTCACCAGTGGAAGCACCATGAATCCACAAAACATGATCCAATGGAATTGCAGAGGACTTAAGAATAATTATAATGAATTACAGTTATTGATTCAAGACTTCAAACCATCCGCGTTTTGTCTCCAAGAAACCTACCTAAAAAGACTGATAAATTTGACATCCGTCGGTACAGTTCCTACCACTCCTTTTCTACTCCCGGTGTAAAAGCTACAGGAGGCACTTCTATCCTGGTGAGGCAAGGCATCCTCCATAGCCCTGTTCCACTTAACACCAGCCTACAAACTGTTGCTGTCCGCATGACTCTGAACATAGGGTTTACACTATGTTCCCTTTATCTCCCTCCCACCTCAACTGTTCGCCTATCAGATCTTCAGAACGTATACGATCTCAACTCCCAAAGCCCTGCATAATCATGGGCGACTTCAACGGCCATAACCCCATATGGGGGAGTACTGATACAAATAGTAAGGGAAAGGTCCTTGAAGAGTTTCTCTCAAATAATGATGTATGCATCTTCAACGATGGATCAAACACCTACTTCCATCCTGCCACTGGATCATACTCTGCTCTCGGTCTATCACTTACAGATTCTAATCTTTTAAATGAGTTTGAATGGTCGGTCCATGACGACCTTTGTGGAAGCGACCACTTCCCAACAATTCTTACTCCTATCAATCCCACGGATGAACAACTATCAACAAGATGGAATTTTACTAAGGCCAACTGGCCTTTATTCCAAACCCTATGTTCAGAAAAACTTAAGCCAGATAACTTCAGGAATGTTCCTGACCCCATGGAGCTATTTTCAGACGTCCTAAATGCCATCGGAGACAAAAGTATTCCTAAGTCCTCTGCAAACCCGCACATTCGCAAACCATGGTTTGATACAAATTGCAAACAAGCTAGGGAAAATAGGAAGAAGGCGGAAAAATATTTCCGACAACATCCTACAGTGCATAACCTGAATGCTGTTAAAATGACAAATACCAGGGCAAAACGTACCTTCAAACAAACTAAACGCCGGTCATGGAGGAAATATGTGTCAAAAATCAACTCCCGCACACCCATGTCCAAGGTGTGAAACATGATGCAAAAGATTAAGGGCAAAGGGTCAAAATCAGGAGTTCACCACCTGAAAGATGGTGACTCTCTCCTAACAAATAAATCTGAAATTGCAAACAAACTAGGCGAAACTTTGGCAAACCACACCGCCTCATCAAATTATAACCCTCAGTTCCAGAAATACCAAACCCAACAAGAAAAGAAATCAGTCAGTTTTAACTCTTATAATGGTGAGGATTACAATGAAAGGTTTTCCCTCCATGAATCACGTACTGCCCTAGGACAGGCTCACGACACTGCGGCAGGAGCTGATGAAATCCATTATCAGCTTCTGAAACACCTCCCTGACTCAGGCTCAGAAACACTACTAAATATATTTGATGACATCTGGACATCCGGACACTTTCCCCCTTCGTGGCACAATGCCATTATCATCCCTATACCAAAACTCGGCCGCGATCATACTAATCCCTCAAACTACCGTCCTATATCACTAACTAGCTGCGTTTGCAAAACCATGGAGCGCATGGTCAACAATCGATTAATCTGGTTCTTGGAGACCAATAATCTCCTCAGTGACCTCCAATGTGGTTTCCGAAAAAACCGAAGTACCATTGACCATCTGGTGCGTCTGGAATCATTCATCAAAAACTCCATTGTCAACAAACAACATACAGTATCTATCTTTTTCGACTTAGAAAAAGCATGATACAACGTCGAAACATGGTATCCTAAAAGATTTACACGAGTTTGGATTGAGGGGTAGACTACCTCAATTCATATCTCAGTTTTTAAACAACAGACAATTTCAAGTTCGGGTGGATTCCACACTGTCTGACTATTTCCACCAAGATCAGGGCGTCCCCCAAGGCAGCATCCTGTCTGTCACACTTTTTAGTATAAAAATTAACAGCCTCACTAACGTTCTGAACAGTTGCGTTGATGGGTCCCTTTTCGTGGATGACTTCAATATTTCATGTCGTGGTAAGAACATGCACACAATAGAAAGGCAGCTACAACTCTGCCTTAACAAAATCCAAAAATGGGCCAATGGAAATGGTTTTAAGTTTTCAAAATCTAAAACAAATTGTATTCACTTTTGTTGTAAATACAAACCACACACTGATCCAGACGTATCTTTAGATTGTACTCCCATCAAGGTAGTAGAAGAGGCCAAATTCCTTGGACTCATATTCGACCGCCACCTGACATACTTACCACACATAAAATATTTGAAAACAGAGTGCTTGAAGGCTCTAGACTTGCTAAAAGTAGTCTCAAATACAGAGTGGGGAGGGGATAAGACCACACTCCTTCACTTGTACAGAATCATTAGTTCACAGTAAATTAGATTATGGCTCCATTGTCTACGGTGGAGCCTGCAAAAGCAATTTAGAAAAATTAGACTCTATCCACCACCAAGGGCTGAGGCTCTGCCTGGGAGCTTTTAGGACCTCTCCGGTAGACAGTCTATATGCGGAGGCCAATGAACCTTCCCTTGAACAAGGCCGCATTAAACTCTCACTGCAGTGTATCAATAATTACTTTCAAATGAGTCCAATCCAGCATACAATTGTGTTTTCAACCCGCTCTATGAAAACTTGTTTCCTAAACTGCCAAGCCTGGTTCCACCACTTGGAATCAGGATCAAACCACACATATCTGCAGCTAAAATTGATCTCAACATCATTGCACCTTACCAACTTCTGTCCCCACCACCATGGCAAATGGTGAAACCACAGGTCGATCTTACCCTCACCAAACTCAAAAAGTCTGAAACAAATCCTTTGGTGTTCCAACAGGAATACAACCAGTTACGTTCGAAGTATAACACCCATAGATCCATTTTCACAGACGAATCCAAGGACGATGGCCAAGTTGCGAGCGCTACAGTCATTGGATCCAAGACTGTCTCCTCTACGATCCCCGACAACAGTTCCATTTTCACCGCTGAAGCCAAAGCTATCTTCTCAGCTTTGACCTACATTCAACAGCAAAAACATTCCAAAAACTTCATCGTTTTCACAGATTCATTATCCTGCCTTCAAGCACTTCAAAATGAGACTTCAAGTCACCCAATCATCCTGGACATATTAGAACTTTACAACAACCTTTCTACTGGCCAATGTGACATCGTCCTCTGCTGGTTGCCGGGTCACGTCGGCATAGCAGGTAACACCAAGGCCGATGCTGCAGCAAAAGCAGCTCTTGACAAGCCCCTATCTCCACTGTTAATCCCGTACAGTGATTTCAAACCCACTATCAAAAGCTATTCTCGGGACCTGATGTAAAAAAAGTGGGACACTCAAGTAGGAAGAAACAAACTCCATGAATTGAAGCCAACAATCGGTTATACCTACTTGGGTTGTCAGTCAAGACGTGATGAGGTAATTTTACGACGATGTCGTATTGGCCACAGTCGATTTACTCATGACTATCTGCTGAAAACGGATGGGGATGGACCCCCCATGTGTGTCTCTTGCGATGAGATTTTCACCATCAAGCATACTCTGCTTGAATGCGTGGACTTATCGTCTGCAAGGGACATTATGATGCAACAAACCTAAAAGATCTGTTCTCCCGCGTGAGCGCTCATCTCATAGTGAACTACCTGAGGGAAGTTGATCTGTATCATAAATTGTAACTGCGAAATGTAACAACCATAAATTGTAACTATGAAATGTGACTAACAAATTGCCTGCCTTTAAATTTGATGCTATGACTTTCTCTGCTTTTAAATAACAATGTAATCAATATATGTCTTTGAAATTAAAAATCATTCCGAGTATGTACTTACAATGTTTACTAATGCAAACTTGTTCTCGTCACTATATGGCTGGAATAATGCCGATGTGACGTAAGCCCAACTCAACTCAACTCGAAATCAGCAAATATCTTGTCTCCTACATTTCCTACTTATGTAGAACTTTGCATAGTGTCTCATCTATGAGTGAAGATGAAAGTCTGAAAATCTGGAATTGTTTTGAGGCTCCAAAATGATGTAAATGCTGAAATTTTTGTTTGGATTTTGTCAAAATATTTTTGTTTTAAACACTGGACCACTCAAGCCCCAAGCTTTCAACACCCGACCAACAATGGTCAATCAAGGATTCGGCTACAAGGATTTAAAATCTAACAGTTTAACATCTCTTAAATTCTTTTTACAATATGAAAAATCAAATGCCAATCAAAATCAATACAGTCAAATAATGTTTCCCATTTTTGGCACATGTGAGGTTTAACATTTTCAGATAACAATTTATCATAGAATAATCTTGAACCTTTTCTTGGGGATATGAAATCTTTTGGAGTGAATTTATTGTCAGGTCATTAATGTTCATATATCTATATTCCTTTAAAGTCTTTTTCCAAAGTTCAGGTCAAATATATATAACATATCCAAGATCTAAGTGAGTACCTTTTATATCAAATTTAAGCTTCAATTGATCAAAGGATATAAACCCATGTTCATCACAAAGATCTTTGATCGTCAAGATTCCACTTCTAGTCCAGTGACTAATGATGTGATTTGGGTTTTTGAAATTGTTATTCAACCATAAAGGTTGGGATAAGATTGCATTAATGTTCTCTTTTTTATAGTATTTTTGATATAATATAATTTCCATGCTTTTAATACGTCTTTCCAAAAAGGATTATCAACTGCAACCATATTCTGAAAATTTGCTCCATATTTTAGCATACCCTTAAAAGGAAAATTGCATGGGTTACCAGGATTTGTTTTTGGGAAGTATAGTTTGAGTGTAGATAATTTCAAGGTGTTAACAAAGGTTTTAATATCAACCATCCGTATAAAAATGTATAAACCTGACATGTCTCTTTTCTTAGTTTCAAATGTAATGTCATATAATAGTCTTGTGTTTTCACTTAATGTTCTGCCAGGTATAAATCCAGTCTGGGTATTATGTATCAGGGAATCAAGGGTAGTTTTTAACCGATTTGAGATACATGCGCTTATGAATTTATACAGAGCATTTAATAAAGTAATTTGTCTCCAGTTCTTCAATAAGGTCCTATGTTTATTAACTTTAGGTATACAAGTGATAACTCCTATCTTCATGTTAAGAGACATCTTATTTCTTTTTGAACATCTTTGATAAATCTGAAAATCCAGACCTTTAGTTCTTTCCAGAAGAATTTAAAGAAATCAATTGGAAATCTATCTATACCGGGGCTTTTGTTATATTTCATACTTTTTATTGCCAATGATATTTCATTTATGTCTAATTCTTTTTCCAATTTGTCTCTCTGTGGGTGACTCAAGGTTGGAGTTATCACATTTTCTAAACAGGCATCATTCCCATAGTTCTCAGCAGAAGAATACATTTTCTTATGGAACTCTTTAAGTTCATTTAAGATTGCATTGCTGTCAGTAATTTCGTCATTCTTATCTGTAATAATTTTATGAATTGATTTGCTGACATAATTCCTATTTTGTAGTGTCAGAAATATTTTGTTGGTTTTTCCCCTTCTTCATACCATAGAATTCTGTTTCTGAGTTGAATTCCTCGTATCTCTTCTTCCTTAATTTGTTGTGGTTCTGATTTTAATTTAGAAAGTTCAGATAGTAAGGCTTCATCTACGTTCATAAGTGATATATAGTATGACCAGAAATTATTGAGAATTTTTGGAATATGTTTAATTTGATTTCAAGTATAAACAACCTTGACCAGCTATCAAGGTTTCATTCAAGAGAGACAACTCCGTTAATCTTTTTTCATTAGTTTGTGAAGAGTTATCCCCCTTTGTTTACTTGCTAGCAGACGACATATTAAGTTATCCTCAGTATGGATGATTTAGAGAAGAGGAAGTTGATTTTAGAGTATTGTAACAAGGACATCCGATCAGCTAAAGTGATTTCAAGAAGAACAAGCATCCCGTTTGTCCACTGTTTATCGTGTATTGAAAAATATTGCAAATGGATATGGCATTGAGCACCAGGGAGGCACAGGTAGGCCCAGAAAATTGACTGTCGGTGACAGGAGGCGGCTTGGTATTCTTGTTTCTATAAACAAACGAAGGAGTTTAGAAAACTGAAGGCTGGATATGATTGATAGAGGAACTGTGGCTGTCTGTAAGGAGACAATTAGAACTTAGCTGCATGCAATGGGTTGTCAGAAAAGTCGAGGAATTCCATCACCGATCATGAAACCTGAACAAAAGCAGTGAAGGTTGGACTGGTGCTTACAGCATAGAAATTTTAACTGGGACAATGTGATTTTCTCAGATGAAAGTTCTGTGTGGCTGTTTCCTAATACACTGAGATTCTGGACCAAACAAACTGAAAAACCTTTATATCAGCGCCCAAAGTACAATCCGAAATTTAACGTGTGGGGTGGCATATCTGTGTTAGGGGCAACGCCCCTCTGTGTATTTGAAGGGAATATGAACAGTGAGCGGTACACAGATATTCTCGGGGGACATTTACTTCCATCTGCTCACATGTTCTATGGACATTTTTGGATTTTCCAGCAGGACAACGACCCAAAACATCGTTCAAAACATTCACAGGCCTGGTTTTGGACCCAAAATATGACATTATTAGATTGGCCAAGCTATAGCCCTGACCTAAATCAAATAAAAAATGTTTGGGGACTTATGAAGGAAAGTGTCAATAAGAAAAATCTGACAAATATTGCTGAAATGAAAGAAGAGGTGGTCCGATATTGTGACAGCATGGACCACGACCTTCTAACTTCTTTGATCAGTAGTATGCCCCGCCGCATTGAAGCCTGCATTGCTGCCCATGGTGACTTGACAAAATACTAACTGTTCACCTGTCTTTGAATCTGGAGTTATGTTCTGCTAATATTCACATTTAATACGTGAGTAATGAGTGAAAAAAATATAAAAAATTACAATCGATAAATTCTCAATAATTTCAGGTTGTACGTAAAAGGAAAGGGCTTTGAACAATATGTTATCGTGGTTGTTTTAAGATGATTTGGAAATTGGGGTATTGTTACAATTGAAGGCGAGATTTGTACTGGAATGTTGGGAACAAACTTTGTTTTAATAAGAAAGATAGCGAGGTGAGAGAAAGACACAATGCAAAGAAAAAATTGGAATATTGTTACAGAAGAATGCGAAATGTGTACCGTATTGGAAACAAACATTTGATGCATAGGAAAAATAAAGAGGAAAGAGAGATATAAAAACAATGAAAAGGACGACATAGATGCTTGTGTGTAGGAACAAAGTAAAAATAAGTTATTTTAAAAATGAAAAAAGAAAAGAAATTAGAGTTAAAAACCAAGAAAAAGGGTGGATTTGTCCACCTCTCTTCCAAACCCAGCTATTATATTTATCATTGACATGCACATATATTTTTCATCATTCAATAAGGAAAAGAAGTTAGCGAAATGATTTGATAAAAGTGTACCGGCTATGATAACCTCGTTCGTGCGGTATAAAAGCATAACAAATGGGATAATGTATAGATTACGGACAAAATATTTAACCTAAGTTGGATTCAGATGTAAATAATAACTAACGTGAAGAGTCCTATCGACTACAACATCCGGTATTGTGAGCGGATATACCCACTGAACGTCAGCTAAAGATAGCAAAGCACGTGTACTTTGTGCATAGACATAACAATAGATTTCCCAAATCAGGGAAACAGATTGGGAGTTTCATAGATACAACACTCATTAACTCATAATTGTGCATTTTATATTCACAAACGTCCGATACGAATTGTAACAATCTAATGCTCAGGTTAACACACACAAAAAATTATAAAATCAAACTCTCATAGAAAGTAGTAACTCACTTGAATATGCGCACTGGATGTCAGCTGAAAATAGCAAAACACGTGTATCTTGTGTATAAACATTGCCATAGATTTCACCGAACTGGGAAACAGACTGAGTTCAGTGTCATAGTTACAACACGCATTAGCTGCTGATAACAGTACATTTTATGCTCACAAACGCCCGATATGAGTTGGAACAGTCCAATCCTCAAAGTTAACAAAAGTCAAACTCTCAAAGAAAGTAGCAACACACGTGATTAGCCCTACCAACTACAGCACAGAAACTACGTAAACATCCGGCATTGTGAGCGGATATGCGCACTGGATGTCAGCTAAAAATAGCAAAACACGTGTATCTTGTGTATAAACATTGCCATAGATTTCACCGAAATGGGAAACAGACTGAGTTCAGTATCATAGTAACAACACGCATTAGCTGTTGATAGCTGTAAACTTATACTCATAAACGCCCGATGAGTTGAAACAGTCCAATTCTCGAGTTAACAAAAATCAAACTCTGAAGTAAAGTAGTAACTCAGTTGAACAGCGCTACCGACTACAACACAGAGACTACGTAAACATCCGGCATTGGGAGCGGATATGCGCACTAGTATGTCAGCTAAAAAAATAGCAAAAAAGCACCTAAACATTTATATATTTTGACACACGCATCTGTTATTTTAAATGACAATTCAATTCTTCCAGTTTCTCCCAAACACACTTCAGAGGCAGCTTACGTGTACTTTGTCCAAGGAAAACAATTTAGTAACAAGTAGATGTATGAGCAACAAACAACTTTCAACTAAACACAGACCAGTATTGTGAATAAGCATACTTGTGATGTTTTCTTTAAATGACTTATAATAACTTTACCAACCTGGTCCTGTGTCGTCTTCTTGGCAGGCGTCCTGCCTCCGGGAGGGTTCTTGGTCCTCTTCTGTCCATGGGATGTCTTCTTGGCAGTCGCCCTGCCTCCAGGAGAGTTCTTCATCCACTTCTGTCCATTGGACGTCTTCTTGGCAGTCGTCCTGGCTTTGGGGGACTTCAAGGTCTACTTCTGCACCCCAGGATGTCTTCTTCTAAGGTCCATACTTCCAGGGGTCTTCTGGACCCTAAAATTAAAGATAAAGTATATTTTACATCATTCGGAACTTACTATTCAGATTATGATTGTGAAAGTAAATGCTAAAGCAAAGAAAACAATTCCTTACTCATTCATTTACTTGTAACTAAGCATCTTGTGGGATGTCGTCCTTGCAGTCCTATGTGCTAAAAGTATATGTAAATGGTAATTAATATTTTATTGCTGATATGTACGGAACAGATTATGGCTGCGAAAAGCAGTTGCTTATTATTGAAATAGACGCTGCGACATGAATATTGAACTGAATTATTGAAATACTTTACCAACATGGGGTCTTATTTGGACAGCACACTGCCCCCGAAAGTTTCCAGCTGGGATTCGTTCTGTCTGGGAACTACCTACTGAAGGAATAAATGGTGGGTAAGCACTAAGTTATGCCATCTCTATGACAGCACTATGCAGGACATGCAAGGGGGGGGGCTATCTATCCTAGCACTTAAAATCTACCAGTCAAGTGCAGTCAGCATTCGGCCTACTGGGGAATGCTGAGAAAGACTGGGAGCCACAGAGTGGCTGTTGCTGCAACAAGCCATCCTGACGCGACTTTCAGGCCCTAGCACCGAACCTGCTCCGGAGTACAATCGGCGGGGACCTAATTGGGAACCGATCATCTCTGGAGCTACCAGACAAAACTCATCCCATCGGTCTCCCGGAAAAGCAGTATACTGAAGTCCATATAGAAACGGGATGGAGGAACGCAACGTCAAAATCCAGAATGTACCAGGGATCCTGCGCCTGAAAGAAATGAATCATTGATAAGCATCTTGAAATACTCTTCTCACTTATGTAGAGTTGTTTTAATATAGTGAGTAAGTTTGGTCGGACGCCAATTTTAGCAATATTCCAGCAGTATCATTGTCGGAAATATCCCAAATGTGATTCACATATAGTACTCATGTAGGGAAAGGAACCAGGGCCCTCGGCATGACCGCACCCAATAGTAGAGCGAGTCTCTAATTGGATAGCGTCTTCTATTTTTCCCAACTCTTTTAACGTGCAACTATATTATCCAATTAGAGACTCGCTCTACTATTCGGTGCGGGTCTGTAGCCCGAGATTTGTTTACTTCCGGGCATATGTCCTGACTTCGTCCGAGAATGGACGGCAAAATTATTGAACGCTTTAAATGGGAATAAAATCATCAAGTTTGTGATACGCAAGGTACTTTACAGAGGTCAACTGAGTATAAATTGTGCAGTTTATTCAACGGTAAAAGCGATGGAAGCGTTTGTCAGAACAAAACCGAGTCGAGCCGAGTCGAGCCGAGCCGGGCCGCCATTTTGTTTCGATTTACTGAGACACCTTTCTTATATCTTGTATATATAGGTCATGCTTATAAATATATCAGAGTCGGGCGCCTATGACATTATGTGACAACTGAGGTTCGTTTAGGCAAGGTATCGTTAATCTGTAAATACCGATGAATTAGTGCGAATTGTCAATTAATTCACACATGATTTCATCATTAAGTGCCTGAGGGTGCCGGATGGGACTCAACCCAAAAAGTACTAGAATCTGTACTTTATTAAGAAAGTGTAAATCCAAATATAATATATGTTACATTTGACAACTTTCTAAAATGGCATTGTGTATTTCATGATTTCTACTGTTAACTTGAAATAATATCAGTAGAAATATCTGAATATTGCGTCAAAATAAACAATGAACATCTTCGTCAGCAGCTAGCGTAATAACTGCACCCACTTGCTATCCCCTACATCCCCACCTGGCTGGACACTTGAGCATGCACTATACACATTACATTACTGTTAACAAGAATACGCTAGATGTTTCCATCCAAACATTGCTTGGCAGTGGTCCTCCATCCAGGTGAGTTCTTCGTCCACTTCTGCATTGAGTTCTTCGTCCACTTCTGTCCATGGGGGCTTTCTGTCCATGGGTGTCTTCTTGGCAGTCGTCCTCTGTCGTGAGTTCTTCGTCCACTTCTGTCCATGGGGTGTCTTCTTGGCAGTCGTCCTCCATCCAGGTGAGTTCTTCGTCCACTTCTGTCCATGGGGTGTCTTCTTGGCAGTGGTCCTCCATCCAGGTGAGTTCTTCGTCCACTTCTGTCCATGTGGTGTCTTCTTGGCAGTCGACCTGCCTCCGGGAGAGCTCTTGGTCCATTTCTGTCCATGGGATGTCTTCTTGGCAGTTGTCCTGCATCTTAGGGACTTCAAGGTCCACTTCTGCCCCCTGGCAGTGGTCCTCTTCTGCCCCCAGGATGTCTTCATGGATGTCTGGGAACTACCTACCGAAGGAATAAATGGTGGGTAAATACTAAATTATGTCATCTCTATGGCGACATTAAAGGCCTAGCACCGAACCTTCTCCAGAGTACAATCGTCGGGGGCCTATTGGGGAACCTATAAACTCTGGATCCACCATTAGACAAAACTCACCCCGTCGGTTTCCCGGAAAAGCAATGTACATTAAGTTCCCTTTTATATGGATCAAACAACTATTATTATAACAACTAGTATATGTGTAGTTACATTGCTAATACATGAAATATATGTATTTATTGCACATCGAATTTCAGCGGTTAACGATGGTCATTCTTTAACATCTTCTATATTTTTATCTATATAGATTAAAGATCAAGGGCCATTGAAAATCAATATCTTTGAATAAAACTCTGGAGCAACCATTAGACAAAACTCACCCCATCGGTCACCCGGAAAAGCAGTGAACTGAATGAAGATGTCAACTGACATGCATCATGACGGTTACCAAGGGTACATTTGATTGCGAGGGGGCAGACTAGAATGTCATAGTGACGTCAGCTCAGTGTGACGTAATGCAAAACATGTACTGTTTCCCTTGATAAAGTACTGCCAGCGGCTTTAGTGAAGTATCTAAGGAACTTATGTATCTAAACATACATAGGCTTACGATAATCGTGCGCTTAGAAGGTTTGTGGAACGAGACCCCGGAGTTCATTTTATCAATGAAGACCACTTCAGTGTTTATGCTGCAGATACGACCACTACTGTCTCTGAACGGATGCTTGTCGTCGCGGCCTACGAAAGAAATAGCTTCTGGCCCGCAAGCCAAATGCGAGCTGATTGTGAATCGGACCAGTAATATATTGTTAAAGCTATCCCGACTGGCCAGCTGAATATCTCAGATAATTTGTTCTTTACTTAATACACATGAATATGATGAAGTCAATTATTAAGGTTTCAAGCATATCTTTTGCACTAGCAGTGAGCTGCACATTAGAGCAGTGTTTTCTCCAACCTACGTATTTAAGGAATAAAGAATGAAATCTTAGTTTTTGTGTTTGTTTGATTTAAATATTGTTTCCAAGGAGCGACAATAACTTACACCATCTTCAAGTACCAAACATCACACCAATTCTGACCGATGTGCATTTTGATATTGATATTTTGCAGGGCCCGTGAAGTGTGATGTGGGCGAGCAACATTTCACTTAACTAGTCCTGCTGGCCAGTGACTTTTCAAACTTAATTCATACACTGTGTCGTCGTATCCCTATGGCTATTGAGTAGATCCATGATTATAATGTCACTCATGGGATTGTCTGGTTCGGACTTAATTATTAACGTACCGCCACTACTGCCATATAGTTTGAATATTGATGAGTGCAAACAAATAAACAATGAAAACAACAAACACACTGTCATAGGTTTTCATAGGTGGGTGGGGGTTGTGTTTTCATTCCTTTATTAGGGGATGTGTTGGTGGGGGCGGGGGAATGAGCGGAGCTGATGTTTGGATTGATCAGGCTGTCTTGGGGGTGTTATGCCTACATCCGGGCAGCTCTCGGCAACATCTGCGCATACCTGTACGCATGGACGTCCATTATTGTCATCAGACCCTCCACCCTTGCTATCATCTGTCTCGTCTTCGCAGAGTATGTGGCAAGTTTCTTCAGGATGTGCGGCTCACCAGAAATACCAAACAAACTAGTGGCAGCTATCGCGCTGAATAAGTAGTCATGCTCGTTTCGTTTTACAGTTTGATTTTAATTACTAGGTTTTTGTTATTTTTTGTGGATAATATCAATTTGAGCAGTCACGTAGATGACATATTACATGAGAAAATTTGAAAATGGCCCTGTAGACAGAGCTACAGATCACTTTTTGGGTCATTGAGTTAGGTACTCGCTTTTGGTCATCTCAATTGAGTATCTTAAGTTTCCTTAGAAATTGTACTCACCTCACTCAAACTCAATTAGGTATTTTGCCATTTTCCATTAATTTTAAAAATATAATAAAATGAAATGTCAGTGTTTGTGATTTACATTCGATCTGTAATATGGGAAACGATAAGAATGACAACAAGTTTTTAAGTTCATGTCCTGAAATAGAACCTCTCAGTATACTTCAGTTATTTTATCTATCCACCTATACGCAAGTTACGATTTGACATTTTTGTGTGTACGCATGTAAGATGACATTTATTGAGTACAAAACTTCAAGCGTACTTGTACGCAATAGACTTATTAGGAATTGAGTCTTCACATAAATATTTGAGTATTTACGCAGATACGCAGCTTATCTGTACCTCTGTAAAAGTAGATCTAGTCGGCGGACTCTCTGACAGAGAGCATGTTGTGAAGAGTTGTGTACCTTGTGTCAGGATCCGAAGGTTTTGAGTTCGATCCCAAATTATACAACCCTCGGTCTGTCGACAGCACACATTGTTCACGAGAGTATTATGAATGTCACTTTGGGCTTTTTGCATAGAAGAACCAAGATATGAGTTGGGTTTATCTGGGCTATTAAACAGCACTTCTTCAATATCACGGTATCGCGGTGACAGGCCAAGGTAAGAATTAATGCGAATATGGGGTTCGAGCTATCGATCATTGGATCAACACCTGCATAAGAAAAGCATATTTCGTATCTCCACCAACTCTAAGCTGACGTAACTATTGATACAAACATGTATAGTGAGTGAGTGAGTGAGTTTAGTTTTACGCCGCACTCAGCAATATTCCAGCTATAAGGCGGCGGTCTGTAAATAATCGAGTCTGGACCAGTCAATCCCGTGATGAACAGCATGAGCATCGATCTGCGCAATTAGGAACCGATGACATATGTCAACCAAGTCAGCGAGCCTGACCACCCGATCCCGTTAGATGGGTTACTGAAGATAAATATTCTAACCCGGACCTTCACGGGTCCAAACATGTATAACGTCCCTCATCACTTTAAGGGGGCAATTGGGGTAGCTTAGTAGGTAAAGCGTACACTCGTCACATGGAGGGACCGGGTTTGATTCTACGTATGGGCACAACTTGGAAGCCCATTTCCACGGTCGTGAAGTAGATGGAATATTGTAAATGGTACATAAAGTTATGCTCACTCACGTGAGACTAGTGTGTTCGAGCTTTTGATTCGGGTGGAATTAACAAGACATGTTTCTTCTTCAGTCACGGTGGGTATTGTAAACAGCTGGAGCACCAAGCTGGCCGCCAGGGTGCAGGTTGTCTTCACAGCCGCCAAACTCATCGCTCTATTCATCATCATCATCATCGGCGGTATAGTCAAGGTATGAGTAACAAGAATCGGTTATTTGTACCAAATATGGCATCATTTGTGTAAAACGTATGGACAGTGAAACCTGTGTCGGTGTTAGAGATGGTATTTCGATCCTATGGTGCCCCGTGCACCATGCTTGTGTCATGTAGCCGAAACAGATCGGTTGTTTACAACGTGACTAAACTGGTTCCACTGTTGTGGCACTACACGAGCTTAGCGCTAGTTTGTGTAGAGAGAAGTGAGTGAGTGTAGTTTTACGCCAAATTCAGCAATATTCCAGCTCTATGCCAGCTGTCTGTAAATAATCGAGTCTGGACCAGACAATCCAGTGATCAACAGCATGGGCATCGATCTACACTATTTGGATACAATAACATGTGTCAACCAAGTCAGCGAGCCTGGACACACTATCCCGTAGTCGCCGCTTACGACAAGCATGGGTTGCTGAAGATTAATTCTAACCCGAATCTTCACGGGTTGTAGAGAGAAGCCTAGTTAGATATATGACTTCGCTGATTTTGAAGCGTGCCAACACCTATATGCTTTCAGCACATCACTTAATGTGTCTAGGCGTCCAATTAAAGAACTAATGTTTTGTTTGTTTGTTTGTTTTAGTGCATGTTGTTTTACGCCGCATTCAGCAATGTTCTAGTTATACGATGGCGGTTAAAAGAGTCATACCAATGTACATGTTAGTACATGTACATTAGACTCGACTTAGCATGTAAGACAATACATGGTCATAGGATTGGGATAAATAGTTTGTTTGTAAGGTGGAATTGTCAACACTGAAATAGAGACATCCAGTGGACTGCACTATAGTATCTGGAAAACAGCTGAAGAGGGCTTGGCTTCCGGCTTGAAAGGGGATTGGCCACCAGTAAATTAATTGCCTCAAGCAGTGTTGAGTTTTACAAGCTCTCGTGATACGTTGTTAACCGCAGCAAGAACACCATTTACTCACCTGTATTATTCACCTTAAGGTTAGTTTTCCAGGTAACACGGCTGTTATAGCGACTGGTTTAACCGGCTCAACAACCTCGCCCTCAGTTATCGCCCTTGCCTTCTATGGTGCATTGTGGGCAAACGACGGATGGTAATTGCAATATTTAAATCAGTGACTGAAATGTATCGGAGTCAGTGAGTGTAGCCGCACTCAGCAATATTCCAGCTATATGGCGGCGGTCTGTAAATAATCGAATCTGGACCAGACAATCCAATGATCGGTATCCAATAATCAACAACATGAGCATCGATCTACGCAATTGGGATACGATGACATATGTCAGCGAACTTGACCACCCGATCCCGTTAGTCACCTCTTACGTTAAGCATTGGTAACTGGAGACCAATTCTAACCCGGACCTTCACGGACGAAAATGTATTGGAAGGTTGACCGGGGGTCTTCAACACAGGCCCTTGTGTCTTTGCGAGGATTAATTTTAAAAAATATGTATATTTAAGGTGACCCCTGTGTCGAAAGCTTCACAGTACTGAGTACAATACATAATGACCTTGCCATTATGTATTGTACTATGAAGTATTTTCAGTCGGGGGTCATCTATAAAAAAACAACAATGTTTATTAAATCTTTAATACAAAGACACGAGAGCCTGTGGTGTTCAGACCCCACCGACGTGTGTCCGAGATCACCCAGTGTATATTTCCACCGGTCTTAATAGAACAGAGACAGAATACCCTGCATACTCGAGGATGGATAATGTCCGGACTTGATTAATTACAGGAACTAGATATATACCGTTGTATTCCAAATATACCTGTAAAACAAACACACACACACACACACACACACACACACGTACACTTACCTACGTTGCACACTTGCCTCTTTATAAGCATAGAAAACTTTTGTACTTTTGGAAGTGTTAGAACTGTTTAAATTTATCGTGCATGACACAACTATCAAATAACACATGTACTTAAAAACGCTGCACTCACACTTGAACACAGTGATGCACTCATGAGAACGCTGTCAATTTATAGGTATATTTACCTGGTTACCTGTTCAAATAGCTCAGACCTTTTGTACTGCCGGAGCCGTTTACTGTGCCTGTAGATTATAAACTGCACAAACACCACTCGAAAATATTAAACTTAACACTATCAGTGTATGGCCCAGTCACCTATTCTCCGTTGTTTACATCGTCATAGATGATATTCCTGCTATATGCCGGGCTGTAATTAATCAAGTGTGGACCAGACAATCTAATATTTGACATCATGAGGTTCGATTCACACAGTTGGGATCTGATGACATCAAACCATTTAGTCACGTCCTAAGAGAAGCCTGGGCTGCTTAGCTTCTACGTTTTTAACCCAACTCATCACAGGAGCTGAAAACGACCCGAGATTCACTTCCGCAAAGACTAGCGAACATTCGTTGTGCCAGAAGTAGAGGATACTTTTCAGTTCACGAGTTTGAAAGAACAGATACCTTTCTTGTAAAACCTCAATTTACCTCTCATTAAACGTTCACAGGCTCCCAACAATATAAAATGGTGGGTACACGAGAGTGAGTCCATTCTATTTCTAGGGGTGGAACATATGCCCTAAATGTATAATTTCTAGGCAACAGTTGAAAAATTTAATAGTTTGTTTTGTGGTAAATACCCAGATTCTTCCAGATCTGGAGAATAACTCCAGAGAAAAAGGGCTCAACCTTAAGTCGAGAATGATTGAGCAAGTCCAGAATGACTTGGCAACACTAGACTGCCTCAGTTTTTGGCATTAAAATAATAATCTTTCAGGGCTTCTTTTGAATATTTTGATTTTTTTTGTAGATATATATATATATATTTTATAAGCAAAGATACCGACAGCCGAGAAAATACTCCAAAGTCCTTTTTTTGTGTGAAAATAAATAGACTGTCCGATGGTTCTCAGTAAATATATTGAATGCTCTGTGCCCCAACCCGTTAAATCAAATGGATGTTCCCTGTGATGTTAGTATGAATTATCTGTATCTGTATTTTTCAGGAACAATCTTAACTTTGTGACCGAGGAGATCAATGAGCCAAAGAAGTGAGTACTGTCACGCTGAACTCTTCGTGAGTTGACTCTATGACGTCATGTCCACCTTCACGGTCAGACAAAGCAAAGTGTAATCCCATACTAAGTCTTGATGGTGGCTTAACTGGAAGACAGAAAAGGTCCAACAAATCCTCATCATGATACATTGTTTGCGGTGTAATCATAAATCGCTAAACGGATATACAAAGTAGGAAGAAATTTAGCTTTAATGACTTTAATCAAATTTGCTAGGCCAGCTTAGTACCACTTAAAGATGCTTTGCTTGTGCAGAAACCTTCCTCGGGCCAACATCATCGGCGTCGTCCTCGTCACTGTCGTCTACGTCCTCACCAACATCTCCTACTTGGCCGTGCTGAGCACTCAGCAACTGTTAGACTCTGCGGCTGTGGCAGTGGTAAGTTTGGACTGCTCCTTATGCTCCGATAAATCTTGCCGCAAACTGGTTTGGTTTGGTCTGCTTTGTTCGTTGTTTAACGCCGCACTCAGCAATATTCCAACAGTATGGCGGCGGTCCGTAAATAATCGAGTCCGGACCAGACACTCCAGGTATCAAACTCATGATCTACGATCCACTCAAGTCGGCGCGCGCCTGACCACCCGATCTGTTAGTCGCCCCTTACGAGACGCATTTTATGTACGTTTCATATTTAGTTGTGCTATTCTTGTATTTTAATGACTAAAGGAAGAAAGAGTGGATTGATTGTCGGCGTTTTTCGATAGTAATGCTTGATGCTCGTGCTATTAACCATCGGTTTGAATATTACGCCCATGTTACCGTGGTCGAAGCGTTGCAGTCATATGACACTAGAATACAGCCCTTTTCCCAGTTCTCCGGGGAATGTAGTTTTAAGCGTCGTCGTTGTGGCTTTTTGATATGCTTCCACACATGTATGCTGACTATTTAGGTTGTATCTACTTGTGTATTTAGGTCTGTGAAATGCATCCAAGCTGTGTATATTAATGTATGTTGGGATATAACTTATCTTTCATTTTCGCTTTTTGGAACGTGTGTTTCTTCCTTTCAACGTGTGTCTACCATGTGTGTGACTTTTGACATTTCTTCTCAGACATGGGGTGATCTCATTCTTGGAGCCGCCGCCATCATCGTGCCTTTGTCAGTCATGATCTCAGCATTCGGGGCGGCAAACGGAACAGCCTTCAGTGGATCCAGGTAAGTCTTACTTCTTACTGCATTACTAATGAGGCGATTTGTATATCTGCTTCCTCGAACAGCATTAGTATCGATGGTGATGTATTTTTCGAAATGTCTTGCAGAAGAACATTTCTCTGGCACCAATAACCCATTGTTCCACACGGGTGTTTCTACGACTAGCAACGTAACAAAGAACTTTTAATTAAAAACAAACAACGAAATACTGTGAAGGACCTTTTTCGAACATTGTCAAATCCTAGAAATGGTCTTCAGCAACCCATACTTGTCGTAAGAGGCGACTAACGGGGTCGGGTGGTCAGGCTCGCTGACTTGGTTGATACGTGTCATCGTATCCCAGTTGCATTGGTCAATGTTCATGATGTCTCTCATTGTCCCAAACTGGACTTTACAGACCCCCCTAGTGCAGCGTTAGATATGTACCCTAAACACAGATCTTTGAACATCTGAGGCATTATCGAGTGGACACGATACTGGCGGGTAAAGTGCTAAGCCGTATATTTGTTTCTGTCATTGGAGAGCTGATCCTCACTTACCTGTCATGAGATAGGCGAGTCGGACTAAAATCAGCTTGCACATTATCGTACCCAGAGGTTTAGGTGTCTCCATAAGGTGGCGTAAAACAACACCCATTTTAATCTGTTGCTAGGGTGGTGTACGCCGCGGCCCGCGACTACAACCTGCCGGAAGTGTTGTCGTACATCCAGGTGAAGCAGCTCACGCCGATGCCGTTGATGTTATTTAAGGTACGTACAACGCCGTCTTGTTATTTCTCTTTTGAAGCTGGAAATGCAAGGCATTAGGTATATATAGCCAGGAGTATATAAAAATATGATTTTCATATTGTTTATTGCATGCAATAAAGACCAAGTACGAGTCTCATCGTAAAGAGAGTCCCCTCACATCGGGATTGCATCGCTACACCGGTTGCTGAATATTTTAACAAGGCAACGTTTAATATTTCTCACCATCGGAATACAATGTTCCCCAATGGGTCTTCATGCTATCAACCACTGCTGTATCTGTTCAAAGCCAATGTTACACCACACGCCTCTGCAATATTCAACCTACGGTACTAATGAGTGCATGATAATGGTTGTTCCTCGCTTTTAGGATTATTCCAGCAATATCACGGCGGGGGACACAAGAAATGGGCTTCACGCGTTGTACCCATGTGGAGAATCGAACCCGGGCCTTCGGCGAACGCTTTAACCACTAGGCTACCCCACCGTCCACGATCTATTAGATGTAGACGGACGTGTTGGCTACAGATATATCACATGTCGGAGAGCCGCAGAAGAACAATTGCAGCAATAATCAAAACTATTTATCCTTGTTCAGATCTTCATCTCCCTCCTCATGATCATCCCCGGTGACATCGGCAGCCTCATCGATTTCTTCAGCTTCACCGCCTGGGCGTTCTACGGCATGACCTTCCTCTCCCCTATCGTCCTCAGGTTCAGGATGAAGGGCGCACCAAGACCATATAAGGCAAACAGTCGACATGTGTATTCAAAATCACCGTGGCAATCTTTATGGTATGTGGGGTGATCTAATATCTCCAACTACGGGCAAAGTCATGTTGTCAATCACGCTCGCAGGCAAAACAAGGTGCTCCATCACGACCCTAACTAATGCAAGATGGACCAACACAATCCCAGGTAAAATAGGGTGGTCCAACACAATCCCGATAAATTAAGCTGGTCCAACACAATCCCGATAAATTAAGGTGGTCTAACACAATCCCGATAAATTAAGATGGTCCAACAAAATGCCGACAATTTAAGGTGGTCCAACAAAATCCCGATAAATTCAGGTCGTCCAACACAATCCCAGGAAAAGTAAGGTGGTCCAACAAAATCCCAGGAAAAGTAAGGTGGTCCAACAAAATCCCGATAAATAAAGGTAGTCCAACACAATCCCAAGAAATTAAGGTGGTCCAACAAAATCCCAGGAAAAGTAAGGTGGTCCAACACAATCCCGAGAAAGTAAGGTGGTCTAACACAATCCTTATAAATTAAGATGGTCCAACAAAATGCCGACAATTTAAGGTGGTCCAACAAAATCCCGATAAATTCAGGTCGTCCAACACAATCCCAGGAAAAGTAAGGTGGTTCAACACAATCCCTAGAAATTAAGGTGGTCCAACAAAATCCCAGGAGACGTACGGTGGTCCAACACAATCCCAGGAAAAGTAAGGTGGTCCAACACAATCCCTAGAAATTAAGATGGTCCAACGCAATCCCAAGAATTTACGGTGGTCCAACACAATCCCGAGAAATTAGGGTGGTCCAACACAATCCAAAGAAATTACGGTGGTCCAACACAATCCCAAGAAATTAAGGTGGTCCAACACAGTGCTAGGAAAATTAAGGTGGTCCAACACACTCCCGAGAACGTAAAGTGGTCCAACACAATCCCAGAGAAAGTAAGGTAATCAAACACAATCCTAGGGAAATGAAGGCGGCCCAGCACAATCCCAAGAAATTAAGGTAGTCCAATACAATCCCAGGAAAAAGTGGTCCAATACAATCCCAGGAAAAGGTGGTCCAACACAATCCCAGGGAAGGTAAGATCTTTCTTTCAAAGTGGAGACTGCATTTCGCTATGCATTGTTGCGCTCTTTAGACATGCCTGGAACCCTCTATTGTGTGGTTCGAATCCGGGTTTGGCCTGATTAATTTTCCTTCGTTTGTCAGTACAGAATCCGTTCCTGTGAGTTTTACCACCAAAGTGGCAGGGGTGGTATAGCTTAGCCGAGTGGTTAAAGCGTTCGTTCGTCATCCGAAGGCCCGGGTTCGATTCCTCATATGGGTGAAGACTATGTTTGGTGTCCCTCGCCGTGATATTGCAAGAATATTGCTAAAAGCGTCGTATTTCGATTCTCACTGACACAATATTTCACTGACAGATGTAGTTGCATCTAGAGTGATTGGCGTGTATGACAATCACAGTTGATTTCAAATGGCATTTCACTTAATAAGATACATACTTATTGTCTTGTTCGATGAGCTATGTTTCTCTAAGATTATACTTGTTTTTATTTCCGCAGGTCCAAATACGAGCGTAGAACCATACTCACTCACCCACTCGTTCTTTTGTCAGATTGTTCATGATTGTTTTCTCCGCAGGTCCCAATACCTATCCCCGTGATAATGTTCCTGGTGTCCATCTAACTTGTAATAGCCCCTATCGTGGACAATCCGCATATGGGGTTCCTGTATGCCTTCCTGTTTGTCATAATGGGCTTATCCTGTACTTCCCATTCGTACATTTCAACCTCAAGCTGTGGGGATGGGGTAAGTACGCTGGATAATATACACACTGCTATACACAGAAGCTTGGTGTTAATGGGAAAATATTCCCCTGGCGATTTTACAGGTGTATTCACGGCCAGTTTTTACTAGTGTGACCCGTGAAGATCCGGGTTAGAATTGATCTTCAGCAACCTATGCTTGTCTTAAGAGGCGACTAACGGGATCGGGTGGTCAGGCTCGCTGGCTTGGTTCACACATGTCATCGGTTCCCAATTGCACAGATTGTTGCTCATGATGTTGATCACTGGATTGTCTGGTCCAGACTCGATTATTTACAGATTGCCGCCATATAGCTGGAATATTGCTGAGTGCGGCGTAAAACTAAACTCACCCACTCTCTCACTCTTTACTAGTGTTACATACAATATACTTGGGACAACACTTTCTACAGATTACAGAATTCACAGAGATTACAGAGATTACAGATTCTAGTACCTTTCTTGGATCGAGTCCCAAACGGGATTCGAACCCACACTCTCAGAGTCATTCAGATAATCACGAGCACACAAAGTCAGTTCTTGCCTCTTGTAACAATGTTGGACCAATATTCGAGAAAAACAGTTAAAATGTTGACACAATGTAGTTGAAATGTAGTCACACTGTAGTCATACTGTATACAATTGTGATCACATTATGGTCAGTTTACAGACACAATGCGATGACAATGTAGTCACACTGTAGTCATACTGTATACAATTGTGATCACATTATGGTCAGTTTACAGACACAATGCGATGACAATGTAGTCACACTGTAGTCATACTGTATACAATTGTGATCACATTATGGTCAGTTTACAGACACAATGCGATGACAATGTAGTCACACTGTAGTCATACTGTATACAATTGTGATCACATTATGGTCAGTTTACAGACACAATGCGATGACAATGTAGTCACACTGTAGTCATACTGTATACAATTGTGATCACATTATGGTCAGTTTACAGACACAATGCGATGACAATGTAGTCACACTGTAGTCATACTGTATACAATTGTGATCACATTATGGTCAGTTTACAGACACAATGCGATGACAATGTAGTCACACTCTCTGCAATGGTTATTATCACGTTACGTCAGTACGTAGTCACACTGTTAAAATGCTGAATGTACTGTAGTTAAAATGTAACAATATAGTTCTAGTTTACTCACCAGGTAATCATTCTGTGGAAAATGTAGGCACAATGTAGTTAGATCTAGGTTGTCTTCAGCAATCCATGCTTGTCGTAAGAGGCCACAAACGGGATCGGGTGGTCAGACTCGCTGACACATGTCATCGTATCCAAATTGCGTAAATCGATTCTCATACTGTTGATCACTGGATTGTCTGGTTCAGACCCGATTATCTACAGTCGGCCGCCATATAGCTGGAATATTGCTGTGTGGGGCGTTAAATAACAACCAAAACACAATTTAGTTACACTGTAGCGATAAACCGCAGTATTTGTATAAATAGCAGTATTTGTGATCTATGTATACATATGTACACATTTTATGTTCAAAAATACGAATATGATTGAAAACATCTTTGTGTGTCATTCCAGATCGCATCACCATGTACTGCCAGCTGGTCTTTAACATAGTTCCGTCATCCGTAGAACCTGATGAATAATCAACCTTATAAACTGAAGGCTAATGTCTTGGAACACATGTCAGCTTCTGTATTTTGTGTTCCTCAAAGTAAATAAGTTGGCATCCATAAATTCTCGCCTTAATGAATGCTACTGTTGTGTCAGTATGTCCCACGGTCATCGCACATCGCAACGGCAAGATCAGGACAGAGGCAATATACAGCAAGATGGCGGCATCCGTGGGAGGTGCTGGGAACAGCTCCGTCTCTCACAACACCCCTTGCCAAGAACCTGTTTCCTACCACCGCTAAACTTCGATCTCTTTGTAAAGCAGTTTGTTGGGTGGGGACATCATCATGAGGCCAAACACTTGCTGTTTCTGCTTAAGCACACTCTTGGAATGGTCAGCGCTCATTTTGTAATTTCAACTGGACATGTAGTAGATCTTCCCAAGTTTCTTCATAAATCGTTGTATTGCGAACCTTTGTTTATCCGGACATTGTTAATACGGATAACTTCTCTTCAGGCGATTATATTACGGCCGAGAGCTCCTATGTGTATTTAATGTCCTGTGAATATGTTCCTCCAGTTATTCAACCTTTGCGTCGTTTGTCATAGTCTATGGTTGAAGCTGTGAATTCAGAATTGGATAGAATGTTGGATGATGACATTATAGAACAGGTTCATCGTGCTACACCTTGGGTATCTAACATTCATTGTGTACCAAAGCCCAATTCATCAGAGGGATAACGATGTGTTGTGATCTTCGCGAGGTGAACAAAGCAGTTGTTAGGGAGAGATTTCCAATTCCTATGATTGATGATACACTTCATGCTTTGAAATCGGCTAAGTACTATGCTAAGTTGGATTGTAAACGAGGGTTTTGGCAAATTGAACTTGCTGAAAATTCCAGAGACATTACCAGTTTTGTTACTCATAGAGGATGTTACAGATTCAAGAGATTACCATTTGGTTTGAACCCAGCATCAGAGGCTTATCAGAAAGCTATGACTTATGTTTTTCAAGGTAAAGAAGGTCTTGAGAAATACATTGATGACTTGATCTGTTATGCAGAAACAGACTACAATCTGACGTTGAATAAATCAAAGTGTAAACTTGGACTAACAGAGATTGAAGTGTTAGGAAATGTTGTATCACCTTCAGGAATTAAGCCTAATCCAAAGAAAGTACAAGCAGTAGAATAAGCTTCCCCACCAACGAATGTGTCAGAACGTGCAACTATCTCATGAAGTTTGTGCCTAATTTTGCAGAATTATGTGAGCCATTGAGAAAGTTTACTATAAAAAAAAAGTACTGTCGGAAATAGAAAAAAACTGTTTTTAGGCTGTTACTCTGTATCCCTAAAATTGACATAATTGCAAATAGCATATGTCGAAATAACCCACTTCGGCCTAACTGGGCATTCAATGGGATGCGTAATAGGATATCCAGAAAAGCATGTTTACTCGTAAAATCAGGCAAAACTGACATAGCTGCTGAAAACAATAGATCAGACTAAAGATGGCAATTAGGTTGCTCAGCCAGGTATGACGACGGACCGTCGACTCACCTGGCATGAAATGCACGTGCTGCCTACAGAAGGGGTCATCTCAAAGATATTTTGTGCTTTTTCATGTGTGTTGACTATGTCTCATCTACTGATTAACATCTTACGTGTCTTTCTTTCATAAAGTTTATGTTGAGATATGTAAGAGAGTATGATACCCGAAAACCATAGAAACGCATCGTAGTATATAGGTGGCATGACCACCCGAAGATCGACAGGACTGGATATTATTTGTAAATTGTTATGACGTGCCGTGTACCTCCCCAGTATAATTGCCTTAAATGATTATCTTATCTTAGCTGATATCTCTATCCCCAAGCCCGACCCCAGGTTTTGCTTTTGAGGCGACCCCTCCTATCTGTTTCTTTTTATAGTGACAGTGAGACTGCATGGTAGCTACATCCTTAATAGTTTCAGCATAAAAGTTATTATTATTTACGTCAGCTACCGTTTATAATGAATCTACGTCTAATTTCAAATTGGGCATTTAAAAAGTGTCCGTTGTAATACAATATCGTCGCACACTAATTTGCTTAAAGCCATGGTCTGTTCCAAATAAGTCTTTATGGACTTAGAAAAAACCCGCATTGCTCATTTCTGCACTAATTTCCCCTCAGTAAAGTCCTTTTTCTCCGTTTCCCTACCTTTCTACCACTGAGACTGTAGTTAGGCCTAACTTAGTTTTACAGATATTTCACACTTGCACATATCAACTACATAAATTGTAGAGATAAATGCGAAAATACAGGTTTTTCTATTTCCGTCAGTACTAGCTAGTATTCCGTGGAAATGGGATGCTCATGTTGAAACTGCATTCAATACTTGGAAGAAAGCTATTAGTAAAAGTGCTTCTTTAGCATACTATGATTTGAATGCTACTACAGTTCTCATCACTGATGCTAGTCCAGTTGGTCTTGGGTCTATATTGTTACAAGAACAGTCAAGTGGTCCCATGAAAGCGATAGCTTTTGCAAGTCGTTCTCTCACTGAAACAGAGAGGAGGTATTCACCGATTGAACGTGAAGTGTTAGGATGTGTTTGGTCAGTTGAACATTTTCACAAATATCTGTGGGGTAGGAAGTTTGTTTTGCAAACTGATCATCGTCCTTTGATTCATATGTTGACTCAACAGAAAACTGTACAGTTACCTCCACGCATTCAGAGATTTGCTTGGAAATTGCAAGGGTATGATTTTGACATTGTTCATTTTCCTGGAAAGAGTAATATTGCTGACTTTTTGTCTAGACAACCTTTGTCATCAATGAAATCTGAAAATGTTGCAGATCTTTATGTCAGGTCTGTGGTTGATACTTGTGTTTTGGATTTCAATTCAGTTTCACTGGATGAGTTGAAAGATGCTACTATGCATGATTCAGAGCTTGTAAAAGTAGGAAATTCAGTTGATTCTGGAATTTTGAATTGTGAAAGTGAATATTTTAGATCCAAGATGAACTCTCTATGTTTGAATCATTATTGTTGAGAGGAGAAAGAATAATTGTGCCAACTGTGTTGAGAAAGAAAATTCTGGACATTGCACATGAAACTCATCAAGGAATAGTCAGGACAAAACAGTTTCTACAAGCACGATTCTGCTGGCCGAAGATGTATTCAGATGTTGAACATTTAATCAATAACTGTACATCATGTGTATTGAATCAACCGCTACATAATGGTACTCCTTTACAACCTGTTGAACATGCGCCTGAAGTTTGTGTACGTAGCAAACATTGTGCGTGGAAAGTTAGAACCGACATTCAACAATGTGAGACATGTTATCTTGCATAAGAAACAGAGAGAAGACTGTTTCCAGATTGTTAATTGCAACACTGGAGTGATCACTGTCAGAAATGTGAAATATCTTAGACACGTCCCATGTATGGAAGGTTATTCAGAGATATAAGAAGACACCATCCAGGAACTGGTGCCTCGAGCTCCGAATATACATGTTACACTACCTGCTCCAGAGCAACCTAAACCTGTTGACGCTGGACATGGTGAGACAGAACATTCAGATGTTGGTCCAGAAGTACCAATGTTGAATGATCTTAAGGTTAGAGAACCACGACGTTCGCAGAGAATCAGAAAACAACCTGAACGATTTCACGACTATGTCTTGAAATGAACTTTGAACTGTCATCGACTATATCTGAATGACTGAAAGAATTGAGAACTGGTTTACTCTTAGATTTTCTGTATAATATGTGAGGGGAGGTGAAATTGGGTTTAACGTCGTGCTTGAGAATATTTCGCTCATATGACGACGTGCATGCATGGGTGTGTATGTGTATGTGCGGCTGCTTGTACTAGCCCAGACTTAAGCTGGTTTTATAGTGCTAGCCCACTGAGATACCATGCCGCAGTGAAGCATGAATACCCCACTCAGACACATTATACTGACTCCGAGCCGACCAGTCCTTGTTGTACCCATTAATGCCGAGCGCCAGGCAGGAACCAGCAAGTACCATATTTTAACGTCTTTTGGTATGACGCGGTCGGGGATCGAACCCGCGACCTTCCGCTGTCCGGGCGGACGCTCTAACCACTACACCGCGGAGGCGGTCTCTGTATAATATGTGGGTGTTGGGGTAGCCTAGTGATTAAAGCCTTGGCTCGTCACGCCGAAGACCCTGGTTCGATTCTCCACATGGGCACAATGTGTGAAACCGATTTCTGGTGTCCCCCGCCGTGATATTGCTGGAATATTGCTAAAAGCGGCGTAAAACTAAACTCAGTCAGTCAGTCAGTCAGTCAGTACAATATGTATATAATATATCAGGAAATCAATTCTTTGATATTGGGCTGGTGTTATTTTATATTGCATTATTTCGTAAATATCTTGTCATTGGTGAATTGAATGTTTGGTGTTATTTGATATTGCATTATTTCGTCAATATCTTGTCATTGGTGAATTGAATGAAAGTATGTTCACTGTATCAGGTATCTAGTAAGAGTAAACATATATATATATATTAATACAACATTTATTGATAAGTTATATAGTTTCATATTAACATTTTACAGTTGTTGAGAGAATGATCAGAACCAGCTCGTTAGTGAAGCGTGTGAATGATTAAACATGGGAGGAATGTAGCATAGTAATATTATACATCATGTGATGTAATGTGATGTGGTGCGTGGCGTACCGGATGCTCTGGCTTATCGTAAACACTTAGTTGTGTTGTCTCTCCTCCTGGGAACAGCAAGTATTGCAGTGAAGGACCCATAGAACACTACAGTACATAACAAGGTGTACAGCTGGCTATCGATACAGATCATAGAGTTCGATCATTGTTAACTAAATATCAATCGATTACTTTGAACTTTGACAAAAAAACAGAAATATCTCAACGAAATGAATATATTTCACATCACTGGTGAGTGGTGACATATTTTTGCATGGATTATTAACAAAACAGCGTTCTGAACATAATTTAGAAGCAGACATGAATAAAGTCCCAATTTTGTAAATCGTGTGAGGAAATTAAAACTTGTTTTCTATCACAGAAGTTAATGTACGAAATTATCGAGAAAACAATTTCCATATCGGTAATTAGAAATAATGTTTCTTATCGACGTTATTTCCTATTATCGATGATTTAAGCCAGTCTTATTAAGGTGTGATGTTATTCTCTGAGGATCATAAGTATCACTGACGTGTATCTATAATGCATCACCACAATGAAAAATCCGAATATTAATCATTTGCGAGGTGTATACAGCCTTTGGTTAAATTTCAGATCCGTGCAAGTTAACGCTTGTTAAGACAAGAAAGCATATCTATGTGTCTGAGTTTTCGGATCGTGACACAATTTCATCGTATTGTTGGTAATTTAAACTATAAGTTGGATGAGAATGAATGGATTTAATAGAAACAGACATTAGGTTCGTTGCTGACACAATGGTCAAACAAGATTAACTCAAGCAGCACATTTCGGATCCATAGAAAAGTTTTAAACTTCCGTGTGTCGCAATGATATGGATCTATTAATACAGTATGCTTCTTCGGGGATTGTTAAATGCTCGTCACTAACAGTCAGTGTCACGAAACGTGCAGGCGCTGAGAGGTGGCCAGTAGGTATCCATCGTACAAGGCGTTTCATCTCAAGGACACGACGGTTCTCTGACATGCAAACGATGGGGGCTATTTGCTGTTGTTTCAGAAGAAATTACAAGGTAGGATAATTGGCTTTATTAATTAATCTAAAAACTTAACGAATATATATTTGGAGTGGCTATTCATGAAAGTACATTTTAAACACACCTGAAGATTTGGCCACAGTATCCAGACAAGAAGTAAAGCGGAAAGAAATTAAAAGATCATTACATGTATATGAGACATTGACAGTAACAGTGTCACTTTATATGGTTTTGTGCACTACTGTTTAGCAATGGTAGTGCTTGCCGAGCAGGACCTAAAACCCGAGGACCTAGTACTTATGGCCTAAAATGACAATCAAACATAAATTGAATGAGACATTCACATAAACAGTGTCACTGTATATGGTTTTGTCCACGACTATGTGATAATGGTAGTACTTGCCGAGCAGGATCTAAACTTATATAACAGTTTCCCATGTTTTACTGCCGAATTACATGCAATATTGGGTTGATCATACTTTATCAGAACCTTTACTGTATATTCTAGCCTGTCCCTTCAAATACAGACTGGCGGAATCAGCTGTCGGAGGAAGAGAAGAACGTTTACCTGACAGAGAAGACATTGCTGCTTGTGTCGGAGAACCTAGGGGAAGGTTGGAAGGCGGTGGGCGTCCGTCTAGGGCTGACTTATGTGTGTGTACAGGGGTGCAAGATGACTCACTCTACCTGTGTGATGCAGATCTTTGTCATGTTGAACACGTGGAGGAAGAAGGAAGGTCAGGAGGTTACAGCCGGGAATCTGATGATGATCCTTCAGCAGAGTCTACAGGTGTGCAATATAGACATGTGGGGTGTCGTTGATGTGTTGAAGGAGCACTGATGATCTAACTCACACCTCAACTCAACGTATCAGTGACAAAAACGATGTCCGATGCAAGTCACTATTTTGACTTATACCATACGTTCCGAAATATTTTCAGGTTACCACAATTGACTAGACTTTGCATATATTTAATAACGGGTGGGACAGGATACGCTCACCTTCGCAAACACCTGGTATCATCACAATTTCATACTCATGCATAAACACATGCTGTCATCGTATCGCATGGTGATAATCACTTGATTGTCTGGTTCAGACTCGATTGTTTACAAACAAGATCGTACAGCTAGAATTCTGCTGAAGCTTACACATATTCATGAATTAGTCACAATCGTATAATCGACTCTGCTTTTAGCCGAGATTTCTTATTGATGTGGAAATGGTTTTGTCGCTTCTGTTTATGAAAACCAGTAGTTCATTATTTGTACTAAGGAATTATAATGTTTTTTGTTGTTATGATCACAATTAATGTTTGTGTAATATTTTCCATAAGATTCGGATTCAGAACTGCTTTGGTAACATTTGCTGGTAACTATTGCTGTTTCAGATACTCTTTGTACCGAACAAGGGCAAGTCTAATAATAACGTAGAGCACAGGTTGTCGGGATAACATTAAGTGGATCATCATTAAGAAATAAAAATAATGTCTGGGCATCCTTTATTGTCGATTTGATGATGACCCCGACATGTTATAGAAACCCAACTGTTGATCTTGTTAAAAGCCTCTCTGAAGTGTGAACGAGTAAGTTTGGTTTTACGCCGCGTTTAGCAATATTCCAGCAATGTCACGGCGGGGACACCAGAAATGGGTTTCACACATTGTACCCATGTGGAGAATCGAACCCGGGTCTAACCATTAGGGTACCCCACTGCTCCACTTCTCTGAAGAACTAAACTTCGGTTAATATACCTATTGACAATTTTCTACACCCTTCATCGACTGATGTGTGTTGCATTTATGGCAAACGCGTTTCAGGTACTAAACGGTTACTGCTGATGTGTTGTAATAACGAAACAGTTTTAATTCATATTGCCTATTTACATGAATCCAGATCCTATGGTTTTAATCGGATCCCTGAACCAAGGGCGCTTCTGTTTCAGTATAGAATATTTTTGCTCGACAATATAGTTTTTGTCAGATTAAATGCATTTGACTAAATTAAATATTTGGTTTGTAGCTGTAACAAATTGTGAATTATGCTGGTTAGAACATTTACTTCATATCTGCTATTTTGAAAAAGAAATAGTATGTATTCTGAATGACGTACATGCATCCATGAAGTATATTTTGGGTGGCATCATGTACAGTGCGTCATCTGAGTGAAGGTAATGAGTTGACTCCTTGTACAATGTGGAAGATCTTGGTTGCATTGGTTGCTGAAGTCCTGGATCTAAATCACTCATATCAACACGGAAAGCCATTGACGTTGACATTGACGAGATAAACCAAAACAAACAACTGCATACTTTATACTCAAAATACTCAATATCCGTTTCTGAAATGACATTTTATTTCCCGATATGTCTGTAACTGACACATTTTGAACTTTGGTCACATTAGCGTCTTACAATTCAGAGACGACTTTAATTCGAGTGAAGGTTTCCGTAAATATATCAAATCATAGTAACAAATGTTCACCAGCAATGATCACTAAACAGATGCAATATCTTTTGCCCTGAACCCAAATTAGTTCCAACGTTAAATGAATTAGTTGTTGGACATGAAACCAACCCAAGTGAAAATCTGTATATATACACACAAATAGCAGCAACGGGAATTTTGCAACAAGTTAGTAACTTCATAACTCAGACCTAACTTAACACAGGAGATGATGAGTAATAGGTATCTCTTACATAATTAGGTTCCATTGTACATGTTCTTCATGCATTCAGATGCGACGCAGTCAATGGTCTTGAACAAATGTGATCCTCATATTTGCAGCGCCTACCAGTAATATTTGTGTGTGAATAATAAGTAGTGTGTTGAAAACACCTGACTCATCAAGCATGTCCACTGTACAGGTATACACACTCTCCTGGAGCACATTCACCAGCACGTCCACTGTAGCCTTCCCACCCTCCTTCATCCTCCACTTGTCCAGCATACAGCGAGGCACCTTACACCTCTGTACACAAGCATAGGACAGTCCCAGTCGGAGTCCGACCGTCTCCCAACCTTCACCCAGGCACTCCGACACCAGCAACACAACTCTCTCCGTCACAGGAGCCATCCGTTGTTCTTCTGTCAGATGACTGGCCCAGTCCTCTCTTGAACACTTGTCCTGAAACAATGATATGTTCATTTTGAGAAAGGAAAATGTGCTTTGAAGTAAAATTAAGGGCAATGAAATCTTCAGCACATATTAAGTTCGTATGATGCAGTTTTGAAACAAATGCGAATAACTATTAGTATCCGAAACTTTGTAATTGTGACAACTGATTGTAAATATGAACATATCACGTTTAAGTCATTCATAACACTCAGGGCTGTTATTTTCCTTTGGCTGATTGTTGGAGTTGTTATGTTGTCTTATAATTCCTATTCAAGATGAAGGTTTTTGTCGTATGCATGTCCACTACAATGACACTTATTTACATGTTAAACATGATATAACAATCAGTAGAATTATAATTGTACAGGGGTAGGAACATTCTGTGCTGTATTCTACACTCAACTTACACCACGATCCGGCATTTCATCTGTTATGTCCTTCCTTGTAGTCTCCTCTTCCAACACATCAGTCGCATTCAAAACCTGTGATGCAAGGGAGGTAATTATGTCTATGTCTCTTGGTAAAGATTGCTGATCATAATACAAATGATGCAAGATGTGCACAATACGACCTGCATTGCACAATGTTCGATACGCAGACAAGGGGAAAAAGATTGATCAAGCATACACGTGTTATGATGGTGTTATAATAGGTGATGCTGGTATTTGTTTTGGCTGAACCCGGATTTAAATATATGTCCCTGTGACGTGTACTCCGTGAAGATATTCGGATCCAAATTCGGATCCTCGGTATGTCAGTAAAAACTCTGTATGTAAAACATAGGATATCATCCTATATTCTGATGTATACATAAAGCTTTTATGTCGTTGTAGTTAAGTGTAACAATCAGTAAGTATTTCAGAATGGACAGAGAGACAAGATGAACAGACACAGAGACAGTGGGCGTTTAGACACATTTAGGTTTTCGGGTAGAGACACATTTGCGTTTAAACAAATTACGGTACTTGTTTTTGTTGAACGGGGATTAACATATGTGTCCCCGTGACGTGATTGTGTGAAGACCTTCGGATCCGAGGTAAAACAGTGAAGACTCTGTATGTACAACATATGATAGAATCCTCAATTCTGATGTTTACATAAAGCTTACCATGTTATTGTAGTTACGTGTAACGATCAATTAATAGTTCAAGGTGGATAGTAAGTCAAATACATATTTGGACGTTTTCTTACATGTACGTACATACAAATTACACGTCACGCAATCATTGACTGAATAAGTATGTCAACAACGTACCTGGTGACATGCTTGGTTACAGCATATAAGCCACTTAAAAGCCATCATACATAGCCGACCAAATGAACAACAGTTGTTCCGTTCCTTCATCCTCCCTGTGTAAGACCACTGAGTCAACTGAGAGAGCGACGTAGCTGTCCAGTGTTGGTGTCTCAGTGGACATGCGCCGACTGGGGTCTGTGAAATGCTTGTGAATAACTCCACTGCTCTCATTGGTTGAATCATTCTTCGGATCCACCAGCTGACGTGCATACAAGAAAACCTCTTTGAAGAGGACTTTTATTAAGTCGAGTGTTTTGAAAATATGGATACGTGTTTTGAAAATATGGATACAATTTGATGGACATTCATAAAAACTGCCGGAACATTGAAAGGTTTTTCAGGTGCTTATTGTGCTGGACAGATTGGCGGTTATATACACTCAGGTCAATAAGTACATGTAAATTCAAGCACCATATTTGTCGGATTTCCCAACTGACTGATGGTGCTTAGACGGGTCTTTGAACTGCATATACATAATCCCAGGGCTAAAATATTCTTCGGATCCGCCAGCTAATCACAGCCAATCTATAAATATCTGTTGTGATAACACGGATGGTTCATGACAGTGATATGAACAAGGATCAACAGGATGTTATCTCATCCAAGCACCATATTTGGGCAGTGAAGTACATGGACTTGATAATACAGTTGATTTGGTTTTGTGAAGTGAGTGGATGTCTTCCATTTACTACTTTATATGGTCAACATATAATGCCATGACAACTCGTGCCAGTGACAATTTCAATTAATTCCTATTCTGATGGGGGTTCTTGACTTCCCGACAACGCCACGTGACACCCCCACTCCAACCACACGCTTTTAAAAAACAAGTAAAACAAGCAAACCAAAAACAAAAAGAAGATAATAAAAAAAGTCAAAAAGAAACCCAAAACGACAAAACTACCCACCCCTCCCCAACAACACCTCCACCCCCCTCACAGTTACTATTGGAGACAGCTATATGCTGGAGGGTTCTATGTCCCTTGTGATAATGTAATCTCCTGTCACCTTATTTGTCGGATCGCGCTTATAACTGACTCGACTGCTTTGTATCTATATATTGTAGTTTTTGTTTAGTGTTTTTTAATGCACTATTAGATACTCAGTTGATGTCTCTGTGTCATACCATATGACAATACATATGAAGTCTAATTTCCTATACCCGTGAAGATCCGGGTTAGAATTGACCTTCAATATCCATGCTTGTCGTAAGAGGAGACAAACGGGATCGGGTGGTTGGCTCGCTGACTTGGTTGACACGTGTTCAAATTCGTAGATCGATGCTCATGGTGTTGATCACGGAATTGTCTGGTCCGGACTCGATTATTTACAGCCCTACTTGGATAACTGTGGCAATTCTAGAGCTAATACATGCACAAAAATATTGCTGAGTGCAGCGTAAAGCTAATCTCACTCACTCAGAATAATTCCTAATAAACTATATTGTCCCTCATGTCGCTATACATGTCTGCCTTCGTGGTGTAGTGGACAGGGTGTCTTCCTGGAGAGCGGATGGTTCGTGGTTCGATCCTCATCTGCTACACATAGAAATACACTAAAAGACGGCTCTTGTTGTTACTCTGTTGACGCTCGGCATTTAGTTAATAAGCACCTGTTGGTTTACTGTGTGTGACTGGTGTGACCATGTTACACTGTGGCATGGCGTCTAAGTGGGACAGTACTGCAAAACTGAAATCACTCCGAACTAGTAAGATGAACACGAGGACAACATGGATCGTTATCCGCTTAGGACATTGCAGCAACTACTTTGCTTGTTCCAGTCAACATCTTCTGAGGAATAGTTAATTTGCAGCTCATGGACTGGTTGCAAGTGTCAGGCTTGCGACAACCGTCGGATTGAACTGTGGAAAAACTCGGATTTGCAAAGTTGGGATCGTATATCAAGTCCTGTGTCATGTGTTCTGTTGTAATTTCGGATCGTGTAAATCGTTGAGCTGCATGAATTGTTTGTCAAGAATTGTTTGTCAGTTGTTCAGCCAACTGTCCATGAAAATGATTCTTTCACCGTTAACAAATCTAGTTTATAGTTTACAAACTATATATGTTCACAATACAAACAATGGGTCCGATTTTAGCAGCAATCTGAGAGTTGTGAAGAAATCCCAAAAATATCATTTTACCTTCCTCAAAGCATTTAGAATCTCGGGATCATCTCCATACCCCCGAGACCACTCCTTTGCAAATAATGCAACAAGGATGCATTGTCTAGAGGTGAGATGAGTTCGAGTTACAGGGCCTCTCCACATGCGTGTATATGTAATGGAAGCACTAATGTTTGTGAGAGTAATTTTCGGATCAGGTTCACATGTGTTGTTATCATCGATCATTCGTGAAGGTCACATGTGTAATTTCTCGGATCCTCAACACCAGAGCCTGACAACTGATAAAAGCTACCGATACGATAGCAACAACGACATATTTGTTTAAACACCTTAAATATTTTTTTGATAAATACCCTTCCGCATATTTTCAAGAACAAAATACTCATTATACATGATGTTTTATTCATATTCTATGACATAAAGTATAATTATATATGTAAGCAATATATCAATCTAACACTTATATACAGGCTACGTATACATTTATATGAAGAATTTTTGTAGCTATGACCTCAACAAGGGACACTATTTGAAGGCAATTCCTGTTGTTCCCAGTGGTGACCTGACATATTTATCGCTGACCAGCGTAAAACCTGTCACTGACATATTGTCAGAATGTTCGGATCGTCATTGCGGTGACACTCGTGTAACTGTTATACACAGCGAGAGGTCAGAACTTAGCAGGCGTATCTCCAGTGTTAGCAGGCGTATCTTCAGTGTTAGCAGGCGTTTCTCCAATGTTAGCAGGCGTATCTCCAGTGTTAGCAGGCGTATCTCCAGAGTTAGCAGGCGTATATTCAGTGTTAGCAGGCGTATCTCCATTGTTAGCAGGCGTATCTCCAGCGTTAGCAGGCGTATCTCCAGTGTTAGCAGGCGTATCTCAAGTGTTAGCAGGCGTATCTCCAGCGTTAGCAGGCGTATCTCCAGTGTTAGCAGGCGTATCTCCAGTGTGTAATATTTCAGCCTCAGCAGCAGGGAGATGTCCATGACACAGCTTCACAAGCTAGATACAGACAAACACTCACACGGACACACAAAGGATCACTATCTTTTGATGGAGGAACAACAACGTTTCTAAAAACGTAGAGTGTTTACTGGTCTCTTCTCATGACCGTTATAGTAACATGCTGACCTGAGTTTATCTCACACACATATGTTTCTTATTCGTCACAACAGAAATCCCACCATGGATACAAGGTGTGAATATTTCTCAATATGATAGTGCTGAAGCCATCCTTCCTCATCTGTGTACGAGCATAGAACACTCATGAATAAGGTTCTCATTAGGAAGTGAAGCCGGTAGATATGATATCGGCCCATATAACAGTGAAGAGAAATATATTTGACCAAAATATACTGAGTCAAAAAAGAAACTTCACAAATGTAATTTAAAAAATAATGAATAATCTTTCTCTGATGATACATCCATGTATCCGAAATGGGATCCCTATCTTTCGACTCTAGAAAAACGTTGGCAAAACCCACTCAAACCCATCCATTCGTCGTGCAAATGGCGTTAGTGCCAAATCAGGTTTTGCACGTGCAGTCGATCACGTGATCTTCGCATCGAAGTTTTCTTCATATGCACGTGTTTGCATTGGCCTCAAGAATTGAAAAAAACCTTTTAAACCACAGTTCTAATCGTACTTGAAATGCCACGATTGTCAAATGTGCAACGTGAACGTGCCGTTGGCATATTGCAAGCGGGAAGATCGGTTATTGACGTCGCAAGACCAATGGGATGCAGCCGTCGTACTGTGTATGACTTGCAAGGTCGTCTACAACAAACTGGCACCACTTCTGATCGCCCAAGGTCGGGTCGTCCACGTGTGACGTCACGAGCAGAAGACCGTCAAATCGTCCTACGTCACCTACGTGACAGATTTCTGCCGACTACACGAACCAGGGCTGAGATGTTTTGAGGTCGACTGTCCTCACAGACCATTCGAAATCGGTTGCGGGCTGCCAATCTCCATTCTCGACGTCCATATCGTGGGCCAATATTGACGCCGTTTCATCAACGTCAGCGTCTGCTGTGGGCCCAACGTCACCTCCGATGGACCCAGGGAGACTGGAATCGAGTCGTCTTTAGCGATGAATCCAGGTTTACCCTCAGATTCGCGGACGGTAGGCATAGAGTCTTGGTTTAAGAATAAAACCATTTATTTCTGCCCCCGGCATTGAGCTAGTAAATATAGCTCCTTCCCGTCTTCTTTCTTCTCCTCCTTGGCAGTTGGTAAGGCCACAAGTTGACCTAACATTAACAGCATTTACAAAAAGCAGAAACTAATGAATTACAATATAAACAAGAATATAATCAATTAAAAAGTAAATATAATACATACAAATCCTTATTTACAGATGGGTCTAAGGATGGTGGTGCAGTTGCTTGTGCCACTGTCACTGGATCCAGAACTATCTCTTCTTGATTACCAGGCGATAGTTCTATTTTCACAGCTGAAGCAAATGCCATATTAACAGCGCTTTAATATATTAATAAACATCCTAAATATAAACAACATATTTTTTTTCAGATTCTCTTTCTTGTCTTCAGGGTATTACAAATCTTTCTTGTAATCATCTACTTTTATTACAAAATTATTGAATTATATAATGATCTTGCTACTGGCCAATACGACATCGTCTTTTGTTGGTGCCCGTTTTTATATTGTATTGTCTTCGTAAATAGAATAGTTTTACATGTTCATGCTAGTTTTAGACTCCATCTGTGATACTCTAGTTATTTTACAGTCCTTCGCTGACTGATTCTTTAGCAACTTTGATTAATTATTTATATAAAACATTTCTCGTCACGATATGGCTGCAATATTGCCGATGTGACGATAAATCATAACTCACTCACTCACTCACTCTTTTGTTGGTTACCCAGCCACGTTGGCATTTCTGGGAATACAATGGCCGATCTTGCTGCCAAGGCAGAACTCAACAAATCTGTGACACCACTTCTTATTCCATATTCAGATTATAAAGCTGTCATCAGATCTTATATCCGCGATCTAATGCAGAAGAAGTGGGACACTCAAGTAGGTATCAATAAACTACATGAAATAAAACCCTATATCGGTTACACTTACTTGGGTTGTCAGTCCAGATTTGAAGAGGTCATTATACGACGATGTCGTATTGGCCACACAAGATACACACATGAGTACCTATTGAAAGGTGAGGATCCTCCGTTTTGTATCCCTTGTGATGAAAGAATCACGGTCAAGCATGTCCTGCAGGAAGCAAATGTACTGTAAGTCCCCATGGTCCCTAGTATGGTGATCTACCTTCAGTCGTTAGCAATCTATAGCCTGTTTTGATATTGTATTGTCATGTATAGTTAAAATATTTTAGATTCAGTTGCTAGTTTTATATTTATATCTGTGATAATCTAGTTGTTTTACTGTCCTTCGGTGACAGAATTTTATAATTTAATTGTTACTATACAATGTATTTATATCTTGATTTAGTCACGATATGGCTGAAATATTGCCGATGTGACTTTAAATCTTACCTCACGCACACTCACTCAATATTTCATGTCGTGGCAAGAACATGCACGCAATAAAAGGCAGCTACAACTCTGCCTTAACAAAATCCAAAAATGGGCCAATGAAACTGGCTTTAAGTTTTCAAAATCCAAAACAAATTGTATTCACTTTTGTCGTAAATACAAACCACACAAGGATCCAGACCTATCTTTAGATGGTACTCACATCAAGGTAGTAGAAGAGGCCAAATTCCTGGGACTCATATTCGACCGTCACCTGACATTCTTACCGCACATAAAATATTTGAAAACCAAGTGCTTGAAGGCTCTGGACTTACTAAAAGTCGTTTCAAATACATAGTGGGGAGGGGATCAGACTACCCTTCTTCACTTGTACAGATCTTTGGTTCGCTCTAAACTAGACTACGGCTCCATTGTCTATGGTGGAGCCTGCAAAAGCAATTCAGAAAAAATAGATTCTATCCACCACCAAGGCCTGAGGCTGTGCCTGGGAGCTTTTAGGAGCTTTTACGTTTAAATCAGTCCAATCCAGCATGCAATTGTGTTTTCAACCCTCTCTGTGAAAACTTGTTTCCTAAACTGCCAAACCTGGTTGCACCACTTGGAATCAGAATTCAACCACACACATCTGCAGCTAAAATTGATCTCAATATCATAGCACCTTACCGACTCCTGTCTTCACCACCCTGGCAGATGGTGAAACCACAGGTCGATCTTACCTTCACTAAACTCAAAAAGTCCGAAACAAATCCTTTGGTGTTCCAGCAGGAATACAACCAGTTACGGTCCAAGTATGACACCCATAGATCCATTTTCACAGACGGATCCAAGGATGAGGGCCAGGTTGCCAATGCTACTGTCATTGGATCTAAGACTTTAGACATCTAGAACTTTACAATGTGACATCGTCCTCTGCTGGTTGCCGGGTCACGTCGGCATAGCAGGTAACACAAAAGCCGATGCTGCAGCAAAAGCAGCTCTTGACAAGCCTTTATCTCCACTGCTGATCCCGTACAGTGATTTCAAACCCACTATCAAAAGCTATACTCAGGACCTCATGTAAAAAAGGTAGGTAACTCAAGTAGGAAGAAATAAACTGTAGGAATGGATGCCAACACTAGGTTATACCTACTTGGGTTGTCACTCAAGACGTGATGAAGCAATTTTACGACGATGTCGTATTGGCAACAGTCGGTTTACTTATGACCATCTGCTGAAAACGGATGGGGATGGATCCCCCATGTGTGTCTGTTGCGATGAGGTTTTCACCATCAAGCATATTCTGCTTGACTGCGTGGACCTATCGTCTGCAAGGGATTCACATTATGATGCAACAAATCTGAAAGATCTGTTCTCCCGCGTGAGGGCTCATCTGATAGTGAACTACCTGAAAGAAGTTGATCTGTTTCATAAATTGTAACTGTGTAATGTGACTAACAAATTGCTTGCCTTCAAATGTTATGCTATGACTCTTTCTGCTTTTAAATGACAATGAAATGAATATATGTTTCTGAAATAAAACTCATTCCGAGTATGTACTTAGAATGTTTATTAATGCAAACTTGTTCTCGTCACTATATGGCTGGAATAATGCCGATGTGACGTAAAACCCAACTCAACTCAACTCAATACAATATCTTCTTTGACTGGCATTTTAGAAGTTGGGAAGTACAATATTGAACAAACATGATAATGGATAACAAATCAATTTTCAATACAATATTCCTTGCAGCTGGTTCAGAAGCAGGGTATTGTAAACATCATACCCTGTTCTTGCCCAACAATATCGAATTGATGACGGCTATCATGGTTGGCAACATATGCGTGTATTGGCAACAATTAATGCATACTTGTGTACAAGTTGCAGCGAGAAAGCATTTCGTATTTCAAGATTTACATGTTCTTTTGAGCATTTGATGCCTGCAATGTGATTTGCCTACGTGCATCATCTTGAATAGCAAGAGCGGGAATACAAAAAACATCAAAATGGAAGTTGTCGAGACATATATTGATGGATTTGAAGAATGATTAATGCAATCACCTATTTTACCAAGCCGAATGCATTTCTGAATATATAAGTTGATATAATGTTAAGTTGCGTTTCAACTCAAGCATAAAACCACTTCAGATATGGCGCCCATCCTTCAATGAATTCATCGTGTTCTCACAAAGACAAACAAACTGAAGATACTGCGAGACATATTTGACGTTTAATTTGACATCCAAAAATGTGTTGTTATTGTCATTTTCAAGTGATCTCTATGGCACATGGATGCCTTCAGTTGATGAGCAGGACTAGTCATACTCTTGGCGTGGATGGGGTGTGGGGAGTGGTGGTGGTGGTGGTGGTGTGTGCATAGGTAGGAAGGGTCTGATGTTTGTCGAAACAAGTCATTGTCCATGTAATTCTTTTGAAACACAGTGCTCAGATTGCTGAAAAAGAAACAACTTCACAAGGTAAGAATGGTGCTGTCTGAAATGAACATATTTTACAGAAAAAAAGTCTCATAGTAAAGAAAAGAAAATATAATGAAAAGGTGCCCTGAGACTTTCTTCATTTTCAGAGACTAACGTATCTGCAGAGAGATATTTTTTTGGAATTGCTGTACGCGTGCAAAGATTCTTATTACCCATTACTGACATGCTGCTGAAAGTGTGTGTGACAGGACTTTTTATTTCCCCGAACACCATAGAGTGTCAGACAAATATTTCATTTGCAGTGTAAACATTATCTCACCTCTTTTTTATTCTCCTAAAAATTACTTACAGGAAGGTTTTATTATGGAATTCCTAAAGTTTTATTATAAGGGGATATTGCAAAATAATCTAAATTAAAGCACAATAAGAAGAAATTAATAGTTCCATGCAATGGCATTTAACCTCACTTCTCTTCTCTATTCAAATTCATGAAAAATGCAAGCATTAATCAAACGATTCTGGCATAATTTCATGATTTTATTAAACAGACAAAAATATATAAAATTGATCACTACAGTGTATATGAACATTTAGTTTATTCCTCATACCCGATACACCTCCATCATATTTACTGGTATTATCTATTGTATATTTTAACTGTACTTGTTTTCATTTGTATGTTGCTGAACGGGATTATCTGTGACAAATTTCAAATGGGTTCTAAGTTATGATGACTATTAATGTGCTAATTATTATACTGTGTTGAATTATAAATGATATGTTAACTGAGCTTTAGTGGACACAGAAAATCTCGTCTCCTATATACTGAGTCAAAAAAGAAACTTCACATTCTTTCTTTAGGGCACTATAAAAGAACAAGAGATGGTAAGATGGTTAAATTGTTATTATTTCATTGCTGAGATCTGTGTGATGTACTCGATACACTGACAGTGCCATAATCAGTTCCATTAGGCAACACCGCCGTTCCAAAACATGGGTATACCGAATGTCAAGTCACAAGAATAATAATTCGAAATTTCTCAGTTCAGTATTGTGTATGGCCACCCCGCGCATTCACCACTGCCAAACACCGTCTCCTCAGCGACTGCCTGATGCTTGTGAACATGTGGTTGGGGATTCTGCGCCATTGCTCTTGCAAGGCAGCGCCAAGTTCCTGCAAATTCTGAGGTTGGTTCCTAAGACCACGAAACCTTCTCCCAAGTGCATCCCAAACGTGCTCTATTGCATTAAGGTCAGGGGACCCCGATGGCCAGTCCATGACGTTGATTCCAGCGTTTTGAAGGAAATTTCGTGTCAACATTCCGGTATGCGGCCGAGCATTATCATGCTGTAACTGTAGACCTGGGCCATGAGCCGCCATGAAAGAAAGGAGTTCAGGGGTGAGGTTTCCACGGATGACCAGAAGTCGGGAACCGTTGTCCCACAGAAAGCACCCCACACCATGCAACTTCCGCCCCCAAATCTGTCGACTTCCTGTACACAACATTGGGCATACCGTTCACGACGTCGTCTCAAAACTCTATGCCTGCCGTCCGCGAATCTGAGGGTAAACCTGGATTCTTCGCTCGATTCCAGTCTCTCTGGGTCCATCGGAGGTGACGTTGGGCCCGGAGGTGACGTTGGGCCCACAGCAGACGTTGACGTTGATGAAACGTCGTCAATATTGGCCCACGATATGGACGTCGAGAATGGAGATTGGCAGCCCGCAACCGATTTCGAATGGTCTGTGAGGACAGTCGACCTCTAAAACATCTCAGCCCTGGTTCGTGTAGCCGGCAGAAATCTGTCACGTAGGTGACGTAGGACGATTTGCGACGTCAATAACTCTTGCGACGTCAATAACTGATCTTCCCGCTTGCAATATGCCAACGGCACGTTCACGTTGCACATTTGACAATCGTGGCATTTCAAGAACCGTTAGAACTGTGGTTTAAATGTGTTTTTTTCAATTCTTGAGGCCAATGCAAACACGTGCATATGAAGAAAACTTCGATGCGAAGATCACGTGATCGACTGCACGTGCAAAACCTGATTTGGCACTAACGTCATTTGCACGACGAATGGATGGGTTTGAGTGGGTTTTGCTAACGTTTTTCTAGAGTCGAAAGATAGGGATCCCATTTTGGATACATAGATGTATCATCAGAGAAAAAATATTCATTATTTTTAACAATTACATTTTGTGAAGTTTCATTTTTTATAGAAAATGGAATCTCTCCTCAAAAACAGATACTTTGTTTGTAGTCTAAATACAAGCCCCATTCCTTCACTTCTATAACAGGGTGCTTAATACGGGAAATGGTGTTACAAGATGAAATAGCTTTGGTAGATTGCTTTCGTTTTAATAACAACTTGCTTATTGTACATGGCCTATTCCTACTTCTGACTTTAATTAAAACCTTTCCATGTAACAAGGAAGTGACTGTATGTTTTACACATGTCAACCTCATGTATAGTTTCGTAATTAATAAATATGACCAAAAGTAAGTACATGAATGGATGAGCACTGGTTTTGCAACAATAGTTTATGTGTTGGAAAAGGTGTTATATATACTTTCACTGCTCCAAACATCACGATGTGAGTCCAAGGCTTGCGACAGTACAAAGCAAATCAATATATATTTATTAAAGTGAGATGGTCAAGATCTGAAGATAGGGTCTTGGTATCAGTATTATTGAGACAACAAGGTTCAATTACTTGAAGATCATTTAATTGAAAACAATAGTATCAATGAATACAGGAAATTATTCGGAAAAGAATGTATATGTATAACATATATGAACAATATTTCAGTGCAAATACATGACTGCAAATAGGAAATGTCTTTCAATTATTTATGATATGGTGTCATTTCATTTTGTTTGAATTATTAAAACTAACCACAAATATATATTTATATATATAATTGTAATAGTACCCGTATATATTAAAAGGTCACATGCAACAAAAAAATCAAACATAATTAAAACACAATTATCACTTATTCATGACATATAATATACATTGCTGGTTATGGAAAAAAACATATAAACAAAATTATAAGCGTATTATCGCAAATGAAAAGTGCAATATTGTGTACTTGGGTTTACATCCCAAGAAACGAAGCAGCCACTCAAGTGTAACGGCTGGTTCATTTGCAGATGTCCTCACGGCTCACTGTGTATGTACATATAGAGATGTTGGGTTTTGTAAATACATGCTAATTTTTTGTGTATAACATTTTGCAATCAACAGACATCATAACATGTCATGTGGATCACACCTGCCTGTCTGTGTAATTACATAATGTGACAGAGACCGAACTCGGGCCATAAATCAATGCATTTTGTTTGTGGTGCATAGCCTGATAGGTGTTAAGTTCAAATTGCATGTGGTCAGTGATCGAAGTTGTGTATTGACTATTGTCATTAGCAGACGGGCAGGCAGACACTTAGGTGTCAATAAAACAGACATTGAGTTTTGTCTGTGACAACAACATATCTATATCACAGTTAGAAATTCTGTCAACGCTAAAGAATGACATTGCTTTCAAGTATCGAACAGAGAAAGTGACTCGGTAAGAAGACCGTGTGGTGAAATAGACAAATGAAATTATATAAACAGTTAAATCGGTAATCTACTCTTATAACATATAAAAAGCTCGGGCCTGTGAAATATCAACAAAACATTAGAAAAATAGCTCACACCAAACCCATCACCGAGTATTCACCGGACAACCCGCTTCCAAGCTGCGTGAACCTATTTCACTGCGCATGTGCTATGAGCGCAGCCAAGCTGTTGAAACCACTTCAATTCCCCCCAAGCGCTGGGGGAAAATTAGTGAATCGTTTGAACTCCGATTTCGCGCGGTTGTTTTCATCGCGGTATTTTTCAACTTTATAAGTCCATACCGAAAGGTATCAGAATCTGCAAAGGTGTCTTTTACGTTGCATGTGACCTTTAACATTACTCTATTTCAGGTAACAATACCTGTGATGGTTTCAAGAGGACAGTACTTCATTCGCTATGTAGTTTGGCACTTGCGACTACTGCTCATGACTTTAGAAGTCTGTCAACTGTAATATTGGGTACAGAAGTATTGAAACCTTACATAATAAGAGGTGTATGTGGTGTAAATCAGGGAGAAATTGCTACACTATCTTCCAAGAAAGAAGGCACCAGTGAAGAGCTACCTCCTCGTGGTGGGTGCTGGGTAACGCTAAACGCTCTTCAACCACATTATTATTGTGATTGATTAAAATGAATGTCATCAATAAAATGTTCTATTGAAATTTGCGTAGAGGCCTATGCCAGAAGGCGGTGGCTCATGGGCCAATCGAGACCTCTTAATTCTGTTCATGTGTTTCTCCAGAAAGGTGTCAAGGGCGAACCAGTCTGCCATTTATTCTGTTAGATTCGACAGCTATTCAAGTATGTATTTGCTGGAGTATAACATCCCTGTAACCCTGGTGGAACATGCTGGTTTCCGCTGTACCACCGTCCCTGTTGACACTCCATGGTGGGAGGGGAGCAGGGATGTTGAACACTTTTCCTACATCATGGCTCTTTCTCTTCCATCTGGTTCATCTAAACATAAACGTCGATATGTAGAATCCACATCGGAAGGATCTTCTGACACTGTTGAATAGTGGCCGAGGTTTATTGTTATCTCCTCTGAAGACGATACGCCGTTACAACTTAACCCCTTCGCAAACTCCAAGGGCATTCATGGTGTCTGTGGGTAAGTGAAGAACGTTACACGGCTTCGAAGTGGCTCGCTCTTAGTGGAATGTACCCGTAAAAACAATCAGTCACTCTGTTGAAACTAAAACAATTTGTGAATAAACCCGTTGTTGTGTCAGTGCACAGAACGTTGAATTCCTGCAGAGGTATAGCCAGAGACAGGTCCCGTTACCTTTCTGATATGAATGAGGATGACATCGTCAATGAACTAAAAAACCAGGGCGTAACCGCAGTAAAGCGTTGTTCGAAAAAGAATGATGATGGCACAATTGTCAAGTTGAGTACGTACTTGTTTCCGTTCTCACTTTCCGCACTACCAATAAGTATAAATGCTGGGTACTTTAACATCGGAGTTGAGGTGTATGTTCCAACTCCGCTCCGATGTTTCAAATGCCGAAAGTTTGGTCATGGGATCAGGTTCTGCCGTAACACCACTGTATGTTCCCGTGTGGTGTGGTGTAGTGGTGGTGCACATGAACTCTCTGAGTGCACTAATAGCATTAAGTGTACATGTGCTAACTGCAGCGGAGAACACTTGGCCTCATCAAAACCATGCCCCTTCTATGAACGTGAGACTAACATTTAAAGGATAAAACACACCAACAATATTTCTTATGCTGAAGCTAAAAAGCAGGTAACTGTTTCAACCAATTCAACAATTTCATATTCAACTGCAATTTTTTCTCGTGTCAATACTTTCAGACCTCCAATGACATATCGTCGTGTCAAACGTCAATATCCTGGGTTAATAAACAATTAACAATAGATGAGGCAATTCAGCCCTCTCAAATGGGCATCTCTAGTGTTTCGACATCGACATCCCAGACGGAGACTGTCACATCGCTGCCTTCAGCAGATCCTGCGTCTGAACCAGAATGAGCCACAAATTCATCTCAGCAAAATAAATCATCAAAAAATGAGAAAAAGGAAAAGAAAAAATTGAGAGGAAGGACTAGGGCCCTCCAACATAGGGCCCTCCAACATTTGGAGGTGCCTTCCAAAATCAATTTGAACCTTCGGAGATGGAGGTCAATCCCTCTTTCCCAGTCCCTGGGAGTAGACCTCACTCCAATCCACGTTCTCAAATTGAACTTCCATGATTGGCTCAAATAAAATTGTCAGTGGAATTGTAGAGGACTAAGAAATAATTTTAATGATTTACAACTACTAATGCAAGATTTCACACCATCGGCATTTTGTTTACATGAAACTTATATTAAAACCACAAGTTGGTATACGGCAGTATACTTCATATAACTTCTTTTCTCCTCCGGCACCCGTGAAGAGCCACCTCCTCGTGGTGGGTGCTGGGTAACGCTAAGCGCTCTTCGACCACCCCACACCCCCAACCCCAACCCCCGTTATGGACCCGGGGGTATATTTGGTCCACCAACCCGTTTGCCGTGGGTTGCGCCCCTGTGTCGGTGGAGGAAGGTAGTCTGGTGGTTGAGGGCACTGGTTCCAGGAATAGTGTTCCTTTCCCCAACACACCACTTTGGCCCTAACTTCACCTAGACGGGTGGTTGAACTGGCTCGGTTCAATCAATCGGCTGGTCACGCCAAGCGCTGTGCATGGCGAATATATTTGCACATTAAATTATAAATAAGTCTTGGATATTTTGATCTATTGTATTTAATTTTGTGAACTCTGAATTTCAAATCCACAATTTCATGACTGTTTTTGCCTAGAGTCTTATGCCCAGAAGGCGGTGGCTCATAGGCCAATCTGGTGGAATAGTTACTTTTTTATTATTTTACTTGAGTTTATCATCCGGGTATCCTTGGTGCTGCATGTTGGAGATCTGCTTGTTTTTAGCATTGTCCTTGTGATACTCCGTGGTGGGTGGGGAGCTCGGATGACGAACCTTGAAAACTTAACCATGGCTTACGAAACCCCCTTGAAAAAAAACTAACGTCCACTGGACACTGATCCAGTTGATAATGATCAACGACGTCCACGTCTATTGAATACTGGCCACGATTTCTAGTAATTGAAACTGTTGATAAGACACCATTAAACTTGAACCCTTTTGCCATATCTAAGGGTATTCAAGGCATTGCCGGTGAAGTTAAACATATTAAACGTTTACGTTCTGGGTCTCTGCTGGTTGAGTGTGGAAAACGGCAACAAGCCGCCAACCTTATGAGTACAGAATCGTTTGTCGGCGTTCCAGTCACAGTCTCAGCTCATAAAACTGTAAACACAAGCAAAGGAATCATCAGAGACCGTGATCGATTGTTTGCAGATATGTCAGAACTTGACCTTGTCTCTGAGATGAAAGATCAAGGCGTACTCTATGTAAAACGTTTCACAACCCGGACAAATGATGCTGTTTTAAAAACCAATACCTACTTGTTTTCATTTTCTTCACCAAATGCTCCAAAATCTCTTAAAGCAGGTTATTGTAACATCAATGTAGAAACGTACATTCCGAACCCTCTAAGGTGTTTCAAATGCCAAAAGTTCGGTCATGGCGTCTGTACTTGCACATTGTCTGTTGTATGTGCTCACTGTGGTGAGAAGACACATACAACAGACGATTGTGACAGTTCTGTCAAAAAATGTACAAACTGTGCTGGGGATCATTCCTCTTACTCTAAAAGCTGTCCTGTTTGGAAACATCAAATGGAGATAAATAAAATCAAATTCACCCAAAACATTAGTTTTGCAGATGCAAAAACACTAGTTCAAAGCTCAGAGCATAAAGAGAGCTATGCTTCTATCACCAGAACACCGTCAGAAGCGACAACTAGAATAACAAAATCATCTGCATCCTGTCAGACAACCTTGACCTGGGTTTAATCTGAATCTCCTCCGATATACTCACCTGCAATATCTACACAAACTGCAGAACCACTTCCTGGTACGCCCCAAATCCAATCAGAACCATCTTATGACCGTGACACTTCTCAGTCAACTCAAAGGTCTCAATCAACGCCAAACATTCAACCAATCGTTAAAAACAAAGGCAAACCAAAGCCAGATTCAAAGAAACAAAGTGGCAGAGCCCCCAAGGGGTCAGATGATAAAATCAAGTAATTTAACAAATACGGATCACTTGAGGACATGGACGTGTCCGAAAACGTCCATTCTAGGGCACATACACAGCAAAAATAACTTGGTTTCCGTTCTTGCGGAAACCTAATGGATACTGGGTAATGTAGGTTTCCGCTAGGTTTCAGTATGCGGAAACAGACAATGCGAGTTTCCGCATAGTTTACAAAACTGAAACTAACAAATCTAGGTTTCCGTCAAGTTTCTACAACTGAAACTATCATTATGCGTTTCCATTTAGTTTCAGTTCGCTGAAACATTCATAGCAAAATGACTTAGTTTCCGTTATTGCGGAAACCTATTGGATACTGGGTAATGTAGGTTTCCGCTAGGTTTCTGTTGGTTTCAGCTTAGATGAAATGGCAAACTTAGCTTTGTGCTGTTCCATTGGGGGACAATATTTACTTACTGTTACATTTGCAAGATATTTCTATATACAGAATCCAGCTAGGGTCCATGCAGGAAGCAAAAGTACTGTACGTTCTCGTAGTCCCTATTCTGTTGATCAACCTTCAGGTGTTTGCAATCTATAGCCCATTTTTTATACTGTACCTTTAAAGTGTTTATGGTTACATGCCAGTTTTTAGTGTACATTTGTGATAGACTAGTTATTTTACTGTCCTTCGAGACAGGTAAGTATATAAGTTTGTTTTTATTTCATGTACACAGTTACAAATGTAGATTTACGACTTTCCTAGTCACGATATGGCTGCCGATGTGACTTTGTAACTCACTACCATTCTGCATAACTTGTGAATGTACCATTTATTACATTGTACACGAAAAACAACAAACACAGTAACACAGTCACTAATATGATTCTTCTGTTTCATTATTTTGAATAGTTCACATTTCAACAGAACCCAACAATTTATGTATGTATGTATGTATGTATGTGTGTGTGTGTGTGTGTGTGTGTGAAGCCACATCAAGAGGGAATCTTCAGCATTGGAGAACACAACTTCTGTATGAATATGTAAATGCAAATATGTCAAAACCCTACAACATTTTATGCATATGATGAAATGATGTCTACTAGTGCAGGCATAACATACTTGCTATGGTATTTATCAAATTTATTTCAAATTCAAATGGTTATTGTATGAAAGGTCATGGGCCCATACACATGAAATGTACATTTGAAGCTGCCTCAGTGTATATTAACATATACACACTAACAATCTCACATAGTAAAGACTTGGCAACTTGCTGACAATCATGAAGCTTCTATTGCACCCATACTGAGCAGACAGTCATCCTCTGATCTGGTACATATGAAGCAGAGCCTGAGATGAGACATTTGTTTTGCCACACAGAGAAAGGGGAAATATAACCAAGTTGATTACTACAAGGCTTGAACCAGTCCACAACCGCAAACAGATGGTGTATGCTCTACTTAAGATCTGTGCGTGAATATGAAGAGTCCTGGTTGATGTCTGGCACAACATCGTTGCCATGCTCATCGTCCCACACAGACTCTGCATCATCCTACAAATACAATACATACAATGCTTAGTAAATCTACAAAAACAGCCAAAGTAACTCATGTATACATATTCAAAAACATGCACAGAGGTACATCTGATCACAATGAAATTATAAAATTAGAACGACTAATTTGTAGATGTAACCAAAAGATTTGTTTCACAATCGCAAAGGAAAGATCTGTAGTATACATGTATATTGTATCTTCCATTGGACATGTCACTTATTTGATTTATTGGTACCAGAAAATAGTAGCCAACCCAGTATTCTGAAGCAAATTGTGGTAATATTTATTACTGTTACGGTACTCATATTCAAGGTAACATCTACTACGAACTCGCCAATTGAAATTTAAGCACAGGTAAGACGGTACATACATATTTTAAATAGATACGAATCATGTTTAAACACTGAATATAACACCTGATTATATATGTGATCTTATTCATTTCAAATTGAAATGACCAACTCAACTGAGAAAATCATACAAAACCTAACATTTCCCATGACTGAAACATCGTGGGTATTTCTTAGTTTTATCAACCCTCTAAGGAAACATTCACAGCAATATAATAACATAAAATATTATTTTTTAATGTGACCTTTACTTTAATTTAAAAACTGTAAAATGTGTAACACAACTTATTCACTTTCAGTTACAGTTACATATCTGATATACAATAATTAAATATATTCGTTATTGATATATGATGGATAACAAAGGGACAGATCAAACTGAAGTCGTTATGTGAAGTATCTTTGACGACTAACCTGATGAGAAACTGCCGTCCATTCCAGACGGATTCCTTGTTTCCTTGAAACAAACGACTGGCAATGCGGACAGAAAACTGGTCTTTTTCTTGGAACTGAAAAACATATCAACTTATAATTACACTGGAATCCACGCACTGTTACATTTTGAGTGATTATATTTTTCACTAAGATAAAGAAATTTATTCTATGTATCGATTTAGTGTTTACTTGTTTATGACTAAATGCTGATGAATAAAAACTATTGTTTTAAGATTTCCTTTAATGAAATTAGGAGCACGGTATGGTGTAACTATAAATGATTACCAAGCCAAGCCTCTTGTCAATCTCCAACAAGTCAGTGGATCCACAATACGTATCTGTAAATTGAAAAAAATGATTTTTTTAGAAATGTTATACGTGACTTGTGTCAATGCATTGTTAGGCTAAGAGGTTTAATAATTGATTACACAAATTATTACACAAAGCTATGAGTGTAAAGTATATGTAATAATTGTTTTAATGGTTATAAAATGATAAAATAGATGAGTTGCGTTCTTTCCTATCATGCTGCATACTATTTATTATTTGTGTTTGTGTATCAATGGAATGGAAAGGTATTCAAATAAGCCATTGCGGCTTGTTTACCAATCTTGGTTCAATTTGTTTTGAATAAAATATGTTTACACTAAAATAGATGAACTGGTATAATTGGATAAATACCGCCATATAGCTGGAATATTGCTGAGTGCAGCGTAATACTAAACTCACTCACTCAGATATATTGAGCTGACATTACATATAAACTAGCAATAAGTAAACTTATAATACATTGGAATAGTATACATAGATCTAGGTGTAGAACTGAAAAGAATGAACATGATATAAGCATGTCTAATACACTTGCATGTTTTGAGCTCAATAGGTAAATTACTTACGTGATGAAGTTTTACGTCCAGCAGAAATATTTTCGTATATTGCCTACTCCTGACAGGGTTTTGAAAAATCACCTGTTTGCCACTAACACAAGTTCTCATGAGTAGGACTCATGAAGCTCGATCAGAACTTTTAAAGTAACGTGAATATGTTTTCAGATTTATTCACTGTTAATTATCTCTAGGCCTACATGTTGATGCTTGACACTGAGGAGAAGCAAATTGGTGCCCATAATGCGATGAAAAGACCCTTAAGCCCATAACAGCCCACTGTTGTCACTTTGGGTACTCACATTCAATCTGCTCATTTCCACCTTTCACGGTCCCCTTTGATGTCGGCAATGTAAACAAATAAAACAATCGCGACCGGATCACGTCCACGCGAGACTACCTAAATCATTATAAAAACACACAGCTGACATTTTAGGTGTATAGTGTATGTTTATTTTGTTGTATAAGGCGGAAAGATATTGTCAAACTGTAATGTTAGATTTAGATTAAAAAACAACAACAAAGTGTTTTTCCCGTGAGATTTTCCCTGTTGGATTGTGGGTAACGGAAACCGTGCGGAAACCCTTAGAAAGTGGGTAATTGTAAGTTTCCGTTATTGCGGAAACTCAATGTAAAAGAACGGAAACTCACAGCACGGTGTATCACAGCACTCACGGTGTATCACAGCAAAAATAACTTGGTTTCCGCAATGCGGAAACCTTGTGGAAAGTGGACTGAAACTTAAGTTTCCACCTGTAGTAGGGCCACGGTGAAAATTTTTTTGGTCTTACTATCTCCTACGTACTTACTATCTCCTACGTAGGGACTTAGTATCTCCTACGTAGGACTTACTATCTCCTACGTAGGACTTACTATCTCCTACGTAGGACTTACTATCTCCTACGTAGGACTTACTATCTCCTACGTAGGACTTAGTATCTCCTACGTAGGACTTAGTATCTCCTACGTAGGACTTAGTATCTCCTACGTAGGACTTAGTATCTCCTACGTAGGACTTAGTATCTCCTACGTAGGACTTAGTATCTCCTACGTAGGACTTAGTATCTCCTACGTAGGACTTAGTATCTCCTACGTAGGACTTAGTATCTCCTACGTAGGACTTAGTATCTCCTACGTAGGACTTAGTATCTCCTACGTAGGACTTAGTATCTCCTACGTAGGACTTAGTATCTCCTACGTAGGACTTACTTAGTATCTCCCTACGTAGGACTTAGTATCTCCTACGTAGGACTTAGTATCTCCTACGTAGGACTTAGTATCTCCTACGTAGGACTTAGTATCTCCTACGTAGGACTTAGTATCTCCTACGTAGGACTTAGTATCTCCTACGTAGGACTTACTATCTCCTACGTAGGACTTACTATCTCCTACGTAGGACTTACTACCTATATATATTGTTCTATTCATGCTGTATTCATTTGGTGCGGTAATGGAGAAAGCGATTTCTCTATATTTTTCACTGGGATTAGGATACACTGAAATACTGGCGTGTCTAGCGCATATCAACGGAATCATTGTTAGCAGACGTACACTTAAGAGGGTCCTGAAAAGAAAGAGTCTATATCGCCGTGGAAAACATAGTGACATTGTTGACATTGCCCTTTTTTTAACGGAGCAACAGCAGGTTTCTGGGAAATGTTTTGGGTACAAAATGATGCATTTGAAATGTATACAGAATGGACTAGTTGTTACACAGGAGGTTGTGAGGCAGCTCATGCAGATCATCGATCCCCAAGGTGTGAAACTGCGACGTCGTCATCGTCTCCTGAGACGAGAATACTTCAACTATGGACCAAACTTTCTTTGGCATATGGACAGTTATGACAAACTCAAGCCATATGGGATATGCATCAACGGCGCAATCGACGGTTTCTCTCGATATATTGTTTGGTTAGAAGCTCACAAAACAAGCAGTGATCCCAGGCTTATTGCCGGATACTTTTTGCAAGAAGTGAGAAGGCGGAAAGGTTGTCCAACTCGTATTAGAGCGGATAAAGGTACCGAAAATGGTCATGTGAGGGACATGCTGTCATTCTTACGACGTAACGATCAAGATCAATATGCAAATAATTGTTTCTTGGTTGGATCGAGCAATCACAATCAAAGAATTGAACAATGGTGGGGCACTTTACGGAAGATGAATTGTCAGCATTGGATTGATACCTTCGAGATGTTGAAAGGAATGGACCTCTTTGTTGGAGGCTTTCTCGACAAATCCTTGATTCAGTTTTGTTTCATGGACTTGATACAGGTAGTTTTATCTATAATGTCAAACTATGTGTATGTTCTTTTGAAACAATTGTCAATTATGTCCACGATATTGATTTAGCGATTAAACACTTTGAGTAATCCTGACATTATACTGTTTGAAGGGGGGATAGTAACTGTCAAATACGAGCCATGAGCATTTTACCAAAATGTAAAAGCGTAATATTAATGACAACACGTTGTGAAGTATGAAAACCAAGTTGTAAACTGTTTTCTTATTCATTCTAAAGGTAAACTGTTTTTACGGTTTGATATGATGCAATGCATTTCTATAGCGCTGAATTCATCTTAACAGATGATGACTGTCGCATTAATGTTTACCCAATTTCCATCTCAATTCCCGCCTCTGGAGGCACTCAGAGATAGCATGCCCGTATCAATCACATAATTATGGGTTACCCATTTACAGCTGGGTAGAGTGATATCTTTAAAGTATGTTTTGTCGGAAATAAATGTGTTTGCGTGTCCATCTGAGTCGCTATGTGGGTTAGTTTTTATGTACATGAGCGTGTAGTGCATATATGAGGTAGCGAGAACTCTATGTTGGTCGCAATGTTGAACAAAATCCTCTGGCCATAACTTACGTCACTGAGCCCCATGTAATAGTGAGAATATCCTCTCCAACGGTGTGATCATGTCAAAATGAGTTTACACCAATACAAATGAAAATAATAAATAAGATAATCATCCAGCTGGTCCTTAATTATCTACCCCTTATAGCATGTATTTCTCTTTTCAGTCTGAATTAGATGAGGTTGTGAAACTCTGGAACACACATAGAATAAGACCATCGAAACACCTCCAGGCTCCAGGTGGGAAACCGGTTGTCATGTATTCATGTGCTGATCTGTATGACGCACATGACTATCTGCGTGAAGTTTCAGACCAAGAAGTTGACTTGTGTGTGGAACAGAGTCGCCCGAAAGGACCGTTCTGCTGCGACGAGACCGTGTTTGAAATCTGCCAGCTATTAATGGAAGAACATGGACGACAAAACCCAACTTGTATGGAAAACGGAATCCTGTTGTATCAGTTTCTTAGGCGGGAAATACGAAACGAAATTGACTAAATGAAACGACACGACCTGGATGCTATATTGCCACCAATACTGAATTCCATGGAATTCTTTTTTAAGCAACTTTCGGTTACTGAAAACAAGATATAAAGTACATTTGTAAAAATCAAAGATTTGCTTTTTTGTCTCAGACTCAGGCCCTCTAGTAATTCAAATTAGAACTAGGACTGCGAGCAGTACTTATCGAGTTCTCCTGTAACCATTGTTACATTATAAGACTTACATATATCTTAAATATAAAGTCTAAATGATATATTAATTTACTTAATTTCCACCTAGTTGGAAGTATGAAGTTTGGTGTGATGTGATATCATCGACATGTATACTGCTGACGTTTCAGCTGAGCAGATGCTCATAGGCGATATTCTGCATGCCTCTCGACAGCACCATATTTCTATCAACTTATCAACTATGGGGGCATGGTGGGCGGGCTGGCTAAGGCGCCAGGCTAGTGATCCAGACAGCTTGAGGTGTCGGGATTGAGCCCACCTGTCACCGGGTGTAAAAACCTTGGAGTCCAGTTTGTGCGCAGACGCTTTCAGTGTTGTCACAACCCCTAGTGTACAGTACACAACCCTGTGCACTTAAAAGAACCCACGAATCCGTTGGTATATGACCAGATGGTGGCCACATGAATACGTGCAAACACCTAGTTGCGGGTGAAGCTAACGTGCAGTAAACTTGGACAAAGTACTGTGCCTATATGTCCCTGTCCACCCAGCTGTGAATGGGTACCTCGTGAGGATGAGAAAGCCGCATCAACATGTTAGTAACCTCACATATGTTAATCTATTCTAAATTCTAGTAAACAAATCAAAACAGAAGTTATGACCTTTTTTAAAGTTACCTTTAATATTTTTCCAGTGAAGAAACAACGAATACCTTGCTGTAAATTGCACGTATAAATGAACGTGAGCAGCAGTAAAACAGTGAAAAATAACTGAACAATGTTATTTTAACTTTGAAACAATTTTTTAAATGACTTTTCACTGAATGGTACGATCAGTTTATGAGACATATATTTCAAAACAACGCCTTTGCCATGTGTGCAGACTGACAGATTGCAAGTGCAGGAGCTAAACAGTAAATAATAACACAATCATTTACTGTTTCAACTTTGACTCTTAAAATTACTAAACTTGAAAACAATTTCTTTTCAATAAACACAAATAATAGTACTTCCTTTACTAAGACCAGGAATTATTCTTGTTAAAACACAATCATTGTAGAAATACCACTATATTACTTGGCGGCATAAACTCACAGCTCATTAAGAACATTCATCCAAGTTCTACTCACGTAATATTTACGTGCTTTGGAGTCTTTATGAAATGAAAAATATACATAAGTAATATAATCAAATCCTAAATATCAACTTTGATCTCTTCTGGTCAAATTGGAATAATATAATATGAATAGTACGCTGATATAACAATGTTTAATATGTGCCATCTAGCTTACACTGCACTGACAATATCTTGAAAAAAGGAAACTATTCTTTGTAACCACAGTCAGAACGCGTTAAATGAACATTAAATCACATCTGATGCAAGAACAAATCAGGAATTAATAATAAAGGCATGTTGTTTGATTGTCCAATATACTCTGATAATAATTTCACGTTATCACAAATGGAAAAGAAAATATCATTCTAGACTCAAACAAGATCCATAATCCAAATGTTGCTCTCCAGGACTCTGTCGAATTCGCCTCTGAACTCCATGAAGTTGTCATAATGGTTACCAACTTGAAGCACAGATCCACATGTGTGTCCAATCGGCCGTCGTTCAAACGGCTTCATGGATATCATCTCGACAGTGATTCTATCACAGATAAGTAGGTCTGAGCCGGTACAATACCGCAGGAACAAACGAAGTTTTTCTTGGTCGAGTTCCTTTACATATCTCTTCAGATACTTGGCAACATCAGTCTCCAGAGGACCTTTGGTTTCCGGAAAGACCAGGATCCGGGCAACTTCTCTGTTGGTGGGAACCAGGGTATTGTACAACTTGTCAAGCTTGTCAGTTGAAATGTCAATGCCCTGAAGAATTTCCCTCCAGCAGTCACAGACAAACATTGGTGTTTGCAGTAACTCCTTGTGTGCGATTTCTAACAGGACAGCAACGATGTTTTCTTTATTAACACGTGTTCGGCATTCATGTGTGTCGAGTGCTTCGATAAGTTCCTCAGAGTCCACACTTTCGAAATTTTCAACTGACCTCTGGAAGACATCCTTGTCGACAGATGAGATGAAGTCGTTGAAGCTGCTCATCAGATCAACATTGGATACGAATAGATCAGGAAAAGGCAATGACGAATGAAGATCCGTGATAAGAGGACAGGCCAATATCCAAGTGTCTTCCATCCATAGACGAGGACTCTTCCGACTGCTTTCCACTCTTCTGGACCAAAGTCATGGCGAAGACATGGCACCTTCACGTTTCTCCCAACCGTGCACTGGCTGTAGAAGGTTTCCCAAAACTCTGCAAGTGTGTCTTTCAATACACCACCTGTATCCTGCGCTTGCTCAACTTCACCATTTGAAAGAACACGCACAATGTTGATTATCTTTCCCAGAACTGTGGGATCTTTAAAATATGTACATATCTCAAGGAACGCCATAGCTCCACGATGAATCTTCATTACCACAACGTCAGGCTCCGGGCTGTTCTGAATCGTTTCAAGGTCTGTCTCAAGCCCAAAATTGAAAATAATTTCTTCCTCTGTGATGTCAGGGAGAGTATCATCATTTTCGAATCCACCAATTGCCGCACAAGCTTCACCTAGTATGTCACAATCACTGTGATCTGAGGTCGGTGTTGAGTTCTCACTGACACTTGTGACATCACTGTGAGATGTTGAAGGCGATGGCTCCAAAGATCTCTTGTTAGCCATAATGTTGTTCAATTCAAGAGATGTTCTGGATCTATCAGACTGTGTCAAAGTTGCCTGCTTCGTTTTCATGGACCTCGTGGTGACCCTGGTCTGACTTGGGCTGGTAGAAGGTGATACCGTATGTGTTCTCTCAGTTTGTTGATCCACTGTGTGGAGGTAGAAAGTGATAATCCCCGTCTTAAATAGTTCATAACAATCTGCAACTGTGATATCCTCTGGGACGGGTGTTTCCTTAAAATCAAGAAGGTCAAACAGGAAGTCTTCTGTTGAGCCTTTTGTGGAATGTCCATTTGGAAAAAAGAGATCTTTTCCAATTTTCAGAAGATCTGCCTTTATTGCGTTCCGGCTGACATCTAACTTCCTAGTTCCTCCACCAAGTCGTTTACGTATTTGCTTTTTGTTGTGGATCCAACCAAATTCTATTCGCCTGGTTTTCTTTCTCTCGTATTTTCCTGTTGAGCAATCTGGAGAGCCAGCTGAATCATCCGTGCTCGAGTTCTTCCCATCATTATCCATTCTGCTTATTTTACTTTTCAGCAAATCAAACAGTTTTGACCTCTTTGTTGTCTTGTGTTTTGGCTGCTGGTTTCGCGAACAGAAGTTTCTTAAAGCGACTCGATCGCCAAGTCTGGGAATAAACCCTGCCAACCTTTCATCATCAATACTTAGGACAGTGTCTGCATCAACCTGAAGAGAAACAACGATACATTATACTGAGCAAGGCAGAATTGAAAGGAGAACATATCAGTACTTTCCAGAAACGTTCCACCACTATGCTAAAATATAACAAGAGGACAAAGTCATCAATATCCCCCACAATCAAATCTTTGAAGGGCGTTTAGAAGAGGAATGCAAAGAAAAGCAAGATTTATGAATGTCAACTTTTTTATTGTGAATAACACGACGTGTCGTGTTGACACTCATAAATCGTGCTTTTCTTTTTTCTTTCCACTTCTAAACGCCCTTCAAAGATTTGATCCGACATCAACATAGAGATGATGCAGTAATATCCTTCAAGTACAACAGGACCATCATCAAGAGCGTAAAGACCAACAGCCATCTAACTTTTCTTAGATGGTTAGCCGAAACAACAACCTCGACCCCAGAGGAACTACCATCGTCTCTACGTTCCCCCGTCATCAACAAGATCCTTCACCATGCCAGCTCGAGAATACTCCAGCACCAGATCCAGCACCTACGCTCACGGAAAGCCTACCGCCATACCCTGATCGACAGCACCAGAGCTCAACTTGAACACACCCTCCAGCCCGACCTCTACCAAAGACCCAATCCTTAGCCGACTACACGCCTGATGAAGGAGCAGGCACACACTCCGAAACGTCGTGTTATTCACAATAAAAAAGTTAACATTCATTAATCTTGCTTTTCGTATGCCCCGCAATGATACATTCTATTTGAACACTTGACATTATTTAGTGTTTTCTTTGAGTAATATTTTTTTCAGAATTCCAAAACTATCAAAAGACACCAGTTTACCACTAGAACTATCTAAGTACCACGTTTTGTGAAGAAATATTGTACACTTTTTTTGCTCTGGAAGGTGTAACCAACACCATTTTAAGTGTAGGTCACACCTGTTGCTACGGAAACTCAATAAACAGAATTTCAGAAATCTCAAAGTATCAAAAGACACCGGTTCTTCACTATTACCATCTATGTATATGTCAAGTTTGATAAAGAAATACTTAATAGTTTTCAAGATCTGCTCCTGAAAAAACGCACCCGTTCCATATGAAGTCAAATTTGTTGCCACGGAATCTCTCTATCTATCATATCTATCTTATTATCTATCTATCTATCTATCCTATCTATCTATCTATCTATCTATCTATCTATCTATCTATCTATCTATCTATCTATCTATCTATCTATCTATCTATCTATCTATCTATCTATCTATCTGTGTGTCTGTGTCTGTGTCTGTGTGTCTGTCTGTCTGTCTGTCTGTCTGTCTGTCTGTCTGTCTGTCTGTCTGTCTGTCTATCTGTCTATCTGTACCATTTGCTATCTCACTTCCATCGTTGTGTGATATCACGGTAACCACATTGTAACCAAATCTAACACATGTTAAGGGACCGCCTCCGTGGTGTTGTGGCTAGAGCATCGGCCCGGAGAGTGGAAGGTGGCGGGTTCGATCCCCGATCGCGTCGTACCAATAGACGTTAAAACATGGCATGTGCACTTGTTGGTCCTCGACATTAATGGGTACAACAAGGACAGTGAGCGAGCACTATAAAACCAGCTTAAGTCTGGGCTAGTACAAGCATCCTAACATACACACGCATGCACGTCGCCATATAAGCGAAATATTCGGAAGAACGACGTTATACCCCATGTCACCTCACCTGACATGCAAAGATGGTGTAAAACTAAGTTTTCTCATACAAAGGAAAGTGATATTTTCCTGCAATGACATATCATGCCACTTCAATGAATTCAGTTGTGTAATTTATCGCAGTAGAATGAAGCCTAAAACAATCGTGTGACCTTACTGATAACTGATATGACGCCATATGAAGATACCAATATCACAATATTGAGTAAATGACGCTATTTTAATGACGAGAGGTTTCAGTAAAACCTCATATCTTTTTATCTCTTGACATGTTCATATTTTCCACATATACTTTTCCACGTACCTCAGTGAGACATACATAATATTTGACTAGAAAGACGAAATATTCTGTGGATACTTTAGTGTTGCTAATTTATCCAGTATGGTTACTTTCATCCAGTTATAGAAATCGAAAAACTTTGCACCTGTTCATTTTGTCTTAGGTTCGTCTTTTCATTTCTTTGTTGAAAGACACAATTGTTTGTTTTGAACACTTAATCTATCATATGACCAACATACTGACAAAGCTGACTCAATGACACATCCAGAAAGAAATGAATGCTAACTTACCTTTTCTGTCCGTAATTTCTCGAGTACTCGCTGAGGCACATCGCGAGACCGAAGGTATTCCACAATATCGTCAACACTCATAGTAAAGAACCTGTTCAAACACAAAGTACATCATGAAAGAATGGGCAAATGGACTATGCTGCACTAGCTATTTATCATCTCCTACGTAGGAGATAGTAAGTCCTACGTAGGAGATAGTAAGTCCTACGTAGGAGATACTAAGTCCTACGTAGGAGATACTAAGTCCTACGTAGGAGATAGTAAGTCCTACGTAGGAGATACTAAGTCCTACGTAGGAGATACTAAGTCCTACGTAGGAGATACTAAGTCCTACGTAGGAGATACTAAGTCCTACGTAGGAGATACTAAGTCCTACGTAGGAGATACTAAGTCCTACGTAGGAGATATTAAGTCCTACGTAGGAGATACTAAGTCCTACGTAGGAGATACTAAGTCCTACGTAGGAGATACTAAGTCCTACGTAGGAGATACTAAGTCCTACGTAGGAGATACTAAGTCCTACGTAGGAGATACTAAGTCCTACGTAGGAGATAGTAAGTCCTACGTAGGAGATACTAAGTCCTACGTAGGAGATACTAAGTCCTACGTAGGAGATACTAAGTCCTACGTAGGAGATAGTAAGTCCTACGTAGGAGATACTAAGTCCTACGTAGGAGATACTAAGTCCTACGTAGGAGATACTAAGTCCTACGTAGGAGATAGTAAGTCCTACGTAGGAGATACTAAGTCCTACGTAGGAGATACTAAGTCCTACGTAGGAGATACTAAGTCCTACGTAGGAGATACTAAGTCCCACGTAGGAGATACTAAGTCCTACGTAGGAGATACTAAGTCCCTACGTAGGAGATACTAAGTCCTACGTAGGAGATAGTAAGTCCTACGTAGGAGATACTAAGTCCTACGTAGGGAGATAGTAAGTCCTACGTAGGAGATAGTAAGTCCTACGTAGGAGATACTAAGTCCTACGTAGGAGATACTAAGTCCTACGTAGGAGATAGTAAGTCCTACGTAGGAGATACTAAGTCCTACGTAGGAGATACTAAGTCCTACGTAGGAGATACTAGAGTCCTACGTAGGAGATACTAAGTCCTACGTAGGAGATACTAAGTCCTACGTAGGAGATACTAAGTCCTACGTAGGAGATACTAAGTCCTACGTAGGAGATACTAAGTCCTACGTAGGAGATACTAAGTCCTACGTAGGAGATACTAAGTCCTACGTAGGAGATACTAAGTCCTACGTAGGAGATACTAAGTCCTACGTAGGAGATAGTAAGTCCTACGTAGGAGATACTAAGTCCTACGTAGGAGATACTAAGTCCTACGTAGGAGATATTAAGTCCTACGTAGGAGATACTAAGTCCTACGTAGGAGATACTAAGTCCTACGTAGGAGATACTAAGTCCTACGTAGGAGATACTAAGTCCTACGTAGGAGATAATAAGTCCTACGTAGGAGATACTAAGTCCTACGTAGGAGATACTAAGTCCTACGTAGGAGATACTAAGTCCCTACGTAGGGAGATACTAAGTCCTACGTAGGAGATACTAAGTCCTACGTAGGAGATACTAAGTCCTACGTAGGAGATACTAAGTCCTACGTAGGAGATATAAAAGTCCTACGTAGGAGATACTAAGTCCTACGTAGGAGATAATAAGTCCTACGTAGGAGATACTAAGTCCTACGTAGGAGATAGTAAGTCCTACGTAGGAGATACTAAGTCCTACGTAGGAGATACTAAGTCCTACGTAGGAGATACTAAGTCCTACGTAGGAGATACTAAGTCCTACGTAGGAGATACTAAGTCCTACGTAGGAGATAGTAAGTCCTACGTAGGAGATACTAAGTCCTACGTAGGAGATAGTAAGTCCTACGTAGGGAGATACTATGTCCTACGTAGGAGATACTAGAGTCCCTACGTGGGAGATATAGAGTCCTACATGTAGGAGATAGTAAGTCCTACGTGGGAGGAGATACTAAGTCCTACGTGGGAGAGATAGTAAGTCCTACGTAGGAGATACTATGTCCTATGTAGGAGATATAAGTCCTACGTAGGAGATACTATGTCCTACGTAGGAGATACTGCTATGTCCTACGTAGGAGATACTAAGTCCTACGTAGGAGATACTAAGTCCCTACGTAGGAGATGATAAGTCCTACGTAGGAGATACTAAGTCCTACGTAGGAGATGAGTAAGATCCTACGTAGGAGATACTATGTCCTACGTAGGAGATACTAAGTCCTACGTGGGAGATACTAAGTCCTACGTGGGAGATAGTAGGAGTCCTACGTAGGAGATACTAAGTCCTACGTAGGAGATACTTAGTCTACGTGGGAGATACTAAGTCCTACGTAGGAGATACTAAGTCCTACGTAGGAGATGTCTAGAATCCCTACGTAGGAGATACTAAGTCCTACGTAGGAGATACTAAGTCCTACGTAGGAGATACTATGTCCTACGTAGGAGATAGTAAGTCCTACGTAGGAGATATTAAGTCCTACGTAGGAGATAGTAAGTCCTACGTAGGAGATACTAAGTCCTACGTAGGAGATACTAAGTCCTACGTAGTAGGATAGTAAGACCAAAAACATTTTTCACCGTGGCCCTACTACGCTTCCGTATTATCATGACATTTACTTAAAGAAATACAGAATATATAATAAGATTCATTGTTTCATTTTCTCAACATGAATATGAATTAGCATTTCAGGCAAATAAAGATCATACATATAACAAGTAATATAGCACTCAAACACAGAGCAAAACATTTTGGCATAACTCAATCCAATTTAAGAAATCATATATCATTAATAACAAAGTAGTAATTTTTCATCAGTTAAACTTTCATTCACTTATTATCTTGAAATAGCATGTTAGATATAAAATTTATTTAAAAAATCATGCTAATGGTGAAAAATAACAATAACATACAAATTAACACAGTAATTAAACACATAGCTGCATCGGACATTTATTTGCACGCTTGGCTTGGCCATTCTGCCACACACAACTATCGCCAAATATCCACTATGATATACATCATACAATAACACAACATACAGCAATACAAAACAAAAATAAAATAAAATTTACATTATGAAAAATAAATTCAATTTTATTGCAAGTTGGTCAGTTAGCCCAATAAGGGGGCATCCCTGGGCGGAGATCCCTCCGGTTGGTTGGATGCCTCATCCTCGTCCTCACGTTGGCCATGACGAGCAGTAGAGGTGTAGATTCTTTCCAAGTTCAGTGTCGTCGTGTATGCCCTAAGCTTGCTGGACTCCCAGACAAAGGGGAGACGGAATGCAATTTATTGACGTCATCTTCGTCACTCACGACTGGTGATGTCATGTCTATGGTGAGTGTTGTCGCTACCTTTTCTTTCGTCTATCTGGCCAATCGATAGATGCAAGTCTGTTTAGGCGATGTGCAAGTTTCTAAAATGAAAATAACAGGTAATAACGAATTACTAGGTTATTTTGATAATTTTACACAAACATCAATCAACAAAAACTGAAAATGCCAAGGGTGATTTAAAATGAGTAATCCAAAAAGGAAGTTTGAATAAATATCATGAACTTAATTGAACAATCACACTTTCTTGCACTCAATTTTCTCAAAACTCAAATTATTCAATTCATCATCATGTCATTGACTTGTACTGATGAAATATCTTATTTTCTAAAGAGGACACACTCCAGTCACGATCTATACAAAATTTGCTCTGGAGTTACATGAATTCCCAGACCAGAGGTAGCTAACACGTTATGTATAGATCTGAACATTTATTGCATTTCTATATGGCAATAATTGGATACTAGAATATCATTTTCATCAAATTGCTATATTCAATCTCTTGTACAGTTCTCGTGGAGCCCATTTCTGGTGTCCCCCGCCGTGATGTTGCGGGAATATTGCTAAAAGCGGTGTAAAACCAAACTCAGTCAGTCAGTCGTATTGTTGAAGGCATAAGTATATTCACCCAGTAGTGACTGTATGTTTACACCATTAAGTCTTTGAGGTGTATTTTGAGTGAGTGAGTGAGTGAGTGAGTGAGTTAATATTTAACGTCACATCGGCAATATTTCAGCCATATCGTGACAAGAACAGTTTACATTGTAATGGAATATGTATATATTATAAAACCTGTCATCGAAGGACAGTAAAGCAACTAGAGTATCACAGATATATATATGTAAAACTAGTTATTGAATCTAAAACATTTTAACCATAGGGGACAACACAATCTAAAAATGGGCTATAGATCGCCAACAACAGAAGGTAGATCACCATTCTAGGGACCATGGGGACTTACAGTACATTTGCTTCCTGCATGGGCCCTAGCTGGATTTATATCATCCCCTCAGCCGTTAGCAATTCAGACATATCTAGCCATACGTTAAAATTACAAATATTCTACGATTAAAAAACGGAAAGTTGAAATTTACTTTGAATGTTTTGGGACTTACATACCCTCTCAGGAGGACAATAATTTTACAGTACTTTAAACCCCCTCGAGGATACAGCCACTAACAATCTATGTTACTAATTCAAACTCCCAATCATAAAATATTTAGCTATTTACAAATCGGTTAACAAATTTAATTCTTTTAAAAAAGCAATAATTAAATGAGAACTTATATTAGTAAAAAGATCCTTCATAGTTCGGGATTTGAAATAGATATCCCTTGTGATGGAGTACTCTACACAGTCAAGCAAGACATGCTTGACCGTGATTCGTTCATCACAAGGGATACAAAACGGAGGATCCTCACCTTTTAATAGGTACTCATGCGTAAATCTAGTGTGGCCAATACGACATCGTCGCATAATGACCTCTTCAAATCTGGACTGACAACCCAAGTAAGTGTAACCGATACAGGGTTTTATTGCATGTAATTTATTAATACCTACTTGGGTGTCCCACTTCTTTTGCATCAGATCACGGATATAAGATCTTATAGCAGCTTTGTAATCAGAGTATGGGATCAGAAGTGGTGTCGCAGATTTGTTGAGTGCTGCCTTAGCAGCAATATCAGCCATTGTGTTCCCAGAAATGCCAACGTGGCTGGGTAACCAACAAAAGACGATGTCGCATGGGCCAGTAGCAAGTTCATTGTACAATTCAATAATTTCTAATAAAAAGTGGATGTTTGCAAGAAAGATTTTTAATAGCCTGAAGACACGAAGAGAATCTGAAAAGATGATATATTGTTTATATTTACGGTGTTTATTAATATATTTAAGAGCTGTTAGTATTGCGTTTGCTTCTGCTGTGAAAATTGAACTGTCACTGGGTAGTCTGGAAGATATAGTTTTGGACCCAATGACAGTGGCACAAGCAACCGCGCCACCATCCTTGGATCCATCTGTATATAAGGATTTATAGGTATTATATTTATTTCTTAATTGACTAAATTCTTGTTTATACTGTAAATCATTAGTTTCGGATTTTTTAAATGTGGTTAATGTTAAGTCAACTTCTGGCCTCACCAATTGCCAAGGAGGAGAAGAAAGAAGACGAGAAGGAGATATGTTCTCCAGCTCAATGCCAGCAGCAGAAAGGAATGGTTTAATTCTGTGCCCAAGAGGCGGAACAAGAGAAGGCTTTTTGTTATACAAAACCTCATAAAGAGGATTGAAGACAAAGGTAAATGCAGGATTAGATTCGTTTGAATATAGTTTGGTAATATATTGTAAAGATAATTTAATACGGCGTTGGGAAAGAGAAGGCTCATCTGCCTCAACATAGAGACTATCAACTGGAGAGGTTCTAAACGATCCAAGGCAGAGTCTTAGACCTTGGTGGTGAACAGAATCAAGTAGTTTAAGGTTGCTTTTGCAGGCTCCGCCATATACGATCGAACCGTAATCAAGTTTAGATCGCACCAGTGATCTATATAAGTGAAGGAGCGTAGTTTGATCCCCTCCCCAACCTTTAACAAATCGAGTGCCTTCAGGCACTTAGCTCTAAGGGATTTAATATGTGGCAGGAATGTTAAATGGGAATCGAAAATTAGGCCCAAGAATTTGGCCTCCTTAACAACTTTGATGGGAGTGCCATTTAAAGATAGTTCAGGATCTTTATGCGGTTTATATTTTCTACAAAAGTGTAGACAATTAGTTTTGGATTTCGAAAATTTAAAACCGTTTTCAAGACACCATTTATTTATTTTATTTAAACACAACTGCAATTGCCGTTCAATTGTATGCATCTTTTTACCACGACAAGAAATGTTAAAATCATCCACAAAAAGTGATCCATCAATGGAAAACCTTGGATAAACTGTTAATCTTGATACTAAATAAAGTGACAGACAAAATACTGCCTTGAGGGACACCCTGATCCTGATTGTAATGATCAGACAGGGTTGAACCCACTCGGACTTGAAATTGTCTGTCTTTCAAAAACCGTGATATAAAAAGAGGCAAACGGCCTCTCAAACCAAAATCATGTAAATCCTTCAAAATGCCATGCTTCCAGGTCGTATCATAAGCTTTCTCAAGATCAAAGAAAATTGATACAGCATGTTGTTTACTTACTATAGCATTCTTAACAAAAGGATTCCAAGCGTACCAAATGATCAATGGTACTACGATTTTTCCTGAAACCACATTGAATATTGGTTATAAGGTTATTGGTTTCAAGATACCAAGTTAATCTATTATTCACCATACGTTCCATGGTTTTACAAACACAGCTAGTTAGAGAGATCGGTCTGTAATTAGACGGATCTGTATGATCCTTGCCAGGTTTTGGTATTGGGACTACAATGGCATTACGCCATGAAGGAGGAAATTATCCAGACGTCCATATTTTGTCAAATATGTCTAAAAGTGTCATCAGACATGGTTCAGGTAAGTGTTTCAGCAGCTGGTAATGTATATTGTCATCACCCACTGCAGTGTCATGAGCTTGCTCAAGAGCAGTATGTAGCTCATGTAATGAAAACACTTCATTATAATCTTCACCGTTATTTGATTCGAAATTAAGTTTTGTCTTTTCCTGTTGTTTCTGATATCTCTGAAACTCAGGGACATAATTTGCGACGATGAATTTTTGGCAAGGGTTTCGCCAATTTTATTAGCAATGTCAGATTTATCAGTTATCAAGTTATCACCATCTTTAAGATGGTGTACAGCTGATTTTGAACCTTTGCCTTTTATTCGCTGAACCATGTTCCAAACCTTAGACATTGGCGTGCGCGAATTAATTTTGGAGACATATTTCCTCCAAGATTGTCGTTTGTTTTGTTTGAAGGTACGACGTGCCTTCGCATTGAGTATTTTAAATTTATTTAAATTATGGACAGTTGGATGATGGCGGAAATAATGTTCCGCCTTTTTCCTCGCTTTTCTGGCTTATCTACAGTCTGTATTAAACCATGGTTTCCGTACATGTGGAGTTGTAGAGGATTTCGGTATACACTCATCAGCTATTTCATTTAAAACGTCAGCAAAAATCTGAATGGGATCAGGTACGTCACTGAAGCATTCAGGTCGTAATTTCGATTTACATATAGTTTGAAATAAAGGCCAGTCAGCCTTCGAAAAATTCCATCTTGTATATGATGGAGAATCATTTGGAGTTATTTCTGAAAGAATAGTTGGGAAGTGGTCACTTCCACAGAAGTCACTATGGACAGACCAACCAAATTCATTTAGGAGGTCAGAGTCTGCAAGAGACAGATCTAGAGAAGAATAGGTTCCGGTTGCAGGATGCAGGTAAGTGCTAGAATCATCATTGTATATACATAGGTCATTATTGGAGATAAAATCTTCCAGTATTTTACCTTTAGTATTGGTGTTATTACTACCCCAGAGCGGGTTGTGACCATTTAGGTCACCCATAATAACACAGGGCTTCGGGAGTTGATCATAGAGTGACTGTAGATCAGTCTGCTGAAGTGCCCAGGAAGGCGGAATATATACAGAGCATAATGTAAATGCTACACCCAGAGTAAGTCGCACTGCAACAGCTTGGAGATTAGTTTTAAGTGTAACAGGGCTGTGAATAACATCCTGCCGTATATGATAGAAGATCCTCCAGTGGCCCTATCACCCAGAGGAGAATAATGATGATAGGCTGTAAACTGGCGTAAAGTAAAATTATCCGTCTGTTTCAGATGCGTTTCTTGTAGACAGCATGCTGATGGCGTTAAATCCTGGACTAATAGCTGTAGTTCATTAAAATTAGTCCTCAGACCTCTACAATTCCACTGCACGATAGTAGTAAAATGACCTATCTTTTAGGTGGATTGATAGGGGATCTCCCCCTCACTTTCTTCGAGGGCGACGAGCTACGTGCCCTGGGGTGGATGCTTTCTGACACATCCATGTCCTCGAGAGAACCATATTTGTTGTATAATTGTATACGGTTTTCTGAACCCTTAGAGGGTCTACCGCTTTTTTGCACACTTTCCGTCCTAGGTTTAACTGTATTTTTGACCACATTCTTTGAAGTTGTGTCGGATCCAGTCTTCTGAGTGGACCATAATTGAACTTCATCCTGAACTTTGGTTTGTACCGACTCTGAAGTCTGACTAGATTGTTCAGGTCTAATTAGGTGAGGGGTATCGTTTGTAACCCAGGTCAAGTCTGTTTGACACTCTATTGAACTACTGGATACTGGCGAATTTACTTTTGACAAGCTTTCGGAGGGTGTCCTGACGACTGATGCATATGATTCATTTGGAACGGTTGAATCAACAAGCTTTTTTGCATCAGCGAAGCTAATGTTTTGAATGAATTTAACCTTGTTTATTTCCATTTGTTTTTTCCATATGGGACAGTCTTTAGAAAAGGAGGAATGAGTACCTGAACAATTTGTGCATTTCTTTAAGGCACTTTCACAATCTTCAGTTACGTGTGAAGTTTCGCTACAGTGAGCACATGTTATAGGCTTTGTGCAAGTGTTGACACCGTGGCCATACTTTTGGCACCTGAAACATCGCAAGGGATTTGGGATGTAAATAGCAACTGTGATGTTACAGTAACCAACCTTTACAGACTTCGGAGGATTTGGTGAAGAGAACGAAAAGAGGTACGTGTTTGTCGGAATTACGTCATTGTTTTTTGCGGGTGGTAAATCGCTTGACATATGTCACTCCCTGATCTTTCATTTCGGATACGATGTCCAGTTCTGACATGTCGGCCAACAAACGATCTTTGTCTCTTATAATTCCTTTGCTGGTGTTCAGTGTTCTGTGCGCAGTAACTGAAACGTGGATTCCAGCAAATGTTTCTGTAGTCATCAGGTTGGCAGCTTGTTGTTTCCGAAGGCATTCAATCAATAATGATCCCGAACGCAAGCGTTTTATGGTCTTTACTTCACCTGCGATGCCATATATACCCTTGGAAATCACAAAAGGGTTCAGCTTTAGTGGTGTCTCGTCTACAGTGTCGAGAACCAGGAAACGTGGCCAATTTTCCGTTGATTTGGAAGGTCTCTGCTCATCATCATTATCGAGTGGACGTTTTGTTTTTTTTGTGGGGGTTTGGTAATCCATGGTAAGTTTAATTTGATTCATCATCCGGGCTCCCCACCCACCACGGAGTATCACAAGGACAATGCTAATCACAAGTGGGTTTCCGACTTGCAGCACCAAGGATACTCGGATGATATATTCAAGCAGAACAATCAACAAGCAATTATTCCACCAGATTGGCCCATGAGCCACTGCCTTCTGGACATAGGACTCTAGGCACATTTCAATAGAACATTTTATTGATGACATTCATGTTAATCAATCACAATAATACTAAATCGCAGTTGTACAATGAAAATATAATATATCATCTTGAAGCCAAGATCACTGACCAAAATTTGAAATAATTTCTAAAATTTGTGCAGCAAAATTAAAATGTACAGGGCTTAACATGACCAGCCGATTGATAGAACCGGGCCAGTTCTACCACCCGTCTAGGTGAAGTAAGGGGCGAAGTGGTGTGTTGGGCAGAGGAACACTGTTCCTGGAACCAGTGCCCTCAACCACCAGCCTCCCGTCCTCCACCGACACAGGGGCGCAACCCACGGCAAACGGGTTGGTGGACCAAATATTCCCCCCGGGTCCACAACGGGGGGGAGGGGGGGGGGGAAAGGGTTGAAGGGCGCTTAGCGTTACCCAGCACCCACCACGAGGAGGTGGCCCTTCATGGGTGCCCGGTGTATTTTGAAGTGAATAATACAAGACATGAATGTTTACGGATGTCAACGTCTTACGCCTTGACATTCAGCCACACACTCTATGTCACAACTATCGCCAAATATCCACTATGATATACATCATACAATAACACAACATACAGCTTACAATACAAATAAAATAAAATAAAAATTACATTATGAAATTGAAAATAAATTCAATTTTATTGCAAGAGTTGGTCAGTTAGCCCAATAAGGGGCATCCCTGGGCGGAGATCCCTCCGGTTGGTTGGATGCCTCATCCTCGTCCTCACGTTGGCCATGACGAGAGCAGTAGAGGTGTAGATTCTTTCCAAGTTCAGTGTCGTCGTGTATGCCCTAAACTTGCTGGACTCCCAGACAAAGGAGACGGAATGCAATTTATTGACGTCATCTTTGTCTCTCACGACTGGTGATGTCATGTCTATGGTGAGTGTTGTCGCTACCTTTTCTTTCGTCTATCTGGCCAATCGATAGATGCAAGTCTGTTTAGGCGTTGTGCAAGTTTCTGAAAATGGCAGGTAATAACGAATTACTAGGTTATTTTGATAAATTACACAAACATCAATCAACAAGAAACTGAAAATGCCAAGGATGATTTAAAATGAGTAATCCAAAAGGAAGTTTGAATAAGAGAGAATTGAACAATCACACTTTGCACTAGTTTTCTCAAAACTCAAATTATTCAATTCATCACACTTCATTGACCGAATGAATATCTTATTTTCTAAAGAGGACACGCAATCTATACAAAATTTGCTCTGGAGTTACATGATTCCCAGTCCAGAGGTAGTAACACGTTATGTATAGATCTGAACATTTATTGCATTTTCTATATAGCAATAATGGTACTAGTAATAGATTTTCATCAAATTGCTATATTCAATCTCTTACAGTTCGTATTGAGCCCATTTCTGGTGTCCCCCGCCGTGATGTTGCGGGAATATTGCTAAAAGCGGTGTAAAACCAAACTCAGTCAGTCAGTCATATTGTTGAAGGCATAAGTATATTCACCCAGTAGTGACTGTATGTTTACACCATTAAGTCTTTGAGGTGTATTTTGAAGTGAATAATACAAGACATGAATGTTTACGGATGTCAACGTCTTTATTATGTGAAAACACAATGTTTCGGGGTGAATGCTTACACCTGACGAAGGGGTAATCATTCACTCTGAAACATGTTTTCATATAATAAAGGAGTTGACATCCATAAACCTTGTCTCTACACTATTAATTTGAAATTATTTACTATTTATAATAAAAGTCACTACAGATAGGTCAAAATTACCTACACATGTTCCTGCTGACCATCCTTGGTCATTCATTATACAGTCTCCAGACACATCATCAGCTTTCCTGAAAAAAACAAAACAATAACACGTTACTTTTCTTTTCATTTCCCCATTCATTCATTCGAGTTTTAAAAAAAAGCCCAAACAATTGCAGCGACATTTATACCAACAAGCAAACTACAGATTTATCACTTTAGGTTATGCAATCAGTAAGTGAACGGCCTGACATATACATCCTGATGAATGGAGTTTAGTTATCTCATGTGACATAACCTTGGAGTAATTACGGTATTGTAAAATCAAGGGGTCAGTTTGACTGCAATTTCACACAGGTGTGAAGTTAAGATTTATTTGGTCCAATTAGAAATCATGATTAAGTTACCGGTTATTAAAATCCATTTGCAAATGAAACTTTAGTATGGTTCATTTTGTGAAAATGTATCTAGGGAAGCATAATAATAAAATATTCAAAGTAAAATTATGTCTATGTTTCGTAGTACCATAAACACATACCTTCAGTAAGAGAGGGTGATCTTTTCCCCCAGGAGTAGTCATGACACATGTTTCCTCTCAACAGCCTAAATGAATAAAACAAATGCTTGTCGCCCTCGAAAACGGTGCGGGGTAGATCCCCAAATAATCCGCCTAAAAGATAGGTCTCTCTACCAATATCGTGCTGTGGAACTGCAGAGGACTCCGGACAAATTTTAATGAAATACAGCTATTAATCCAGGATTTAACACCATCAGCGTTCTGTCTGCAAGAGACGTATCTGAAACAGACAGATAATTTTAACTTACGTCAGTTTGAAGCCTATAATTATTTTTCCCCTCCAGGTGATAGAGCCACTGGAGGTTCTACTATCCTTATACGACAGAATGTTATTCACAGCCCTGTTACTCTTAACACTAATCTCCAAGCTGATGCAGTGCAACTTACTCTGGGTGTAGCATTTACGTTATGCTCTCTGTATATTCCGCCTTCGTCGAACCTTCAGCTGACTGATCTTCAATCACTCTATGATCAACCCCCAAAGCCATGTGTTATTATGGGTGACCTAAACGGTCACAACCCACTCTGGGGCAGTACTAACACTAATACTAAAGGCAAAATAATTGAAGATTTCATTTCCAATAATGACCTGTGTATATTTCATGATGATTCAAGCACCTATCTGCATCCTGCAACTGGCACTTATTCTTCTCTAGATTTGTCTCTTGCAGATTCTAACCTCCTGAATGAATTTTGATTGGTCTGTTCATAATGACGTTTGTGGAAGTGACCACTTCCCAACTATCCTTTCAGCAATAACTCCATCTGATTCTCCATCGTATACAAGATGGAACTTTTCGAAGGCTAACTGGTCTTTATATCAAACTATATGTAAATCGAAACTGCGACCTGAATGTTTCAGTGATATAACTGATCCCATTCAAACTTTTTCTGACGTTTTAAATGAAATAGCTGATGAGTGTATACCCAAGTCCTCTACGACTCCACATGTACGAAAACCATGGTTTAATACAGATTGTAGACAAGCCAGAAAAGCGAGGAAAAAGGCAGAGCGTTATTTCCGCCATCATCCAACTGTCCATAACTTAAATAAATACTCAATGCAAAGGCGCGTTGTACCTTTAAACAAAGCAAACGACAATCTTGGAGAAATTATGTCTCCAAAATTAATTCACGTACGCCTATGTCCAGAGTATGGAACATGGTTGAAAGAATTAAAGGCAAAGGTTCAAAATCTGCTGTTCACCATCTTAAAGATGGCGATAGTTTAATAACTGACAAATCTAAAATTGCAGATAAAATTGGCGAAACTCTTGCCAAAAATAATCATCGGCAAATTATGTCCCTGAGTTTCAGAGATATCAGAAGCAACAGGAAAAGACAAAACTTAATTTCGAATCACATAGTGAATATTATAATGAAGTGTTTTCGGGTGATGACAATATACATTACCAGCTGCTGAAACACTTACCTGAACCATGTCTGATGACACTTTTAGATATATTTGACCAAATATGGACGTCTGGAGAATTTCCTCCTTCATGGCGTAATGCCATTGTAGTCCGTATACCAAAACCTGGTCGGGGTCATACAGATCCGTTGAATTACAGGCCGATCTCTCTAACTAGCTGTGTTTGTAAAACCATGGAACGTATGGTGAATAATAGATTAACTTGGTATCTTGAAACCAATAACCTTATAACAAATATTCAATGTGGTTTCAGGAAAAATCGTAGTACCATTGATCATTTGGTACGTTTAGAATCCTTTGTTAAAAATGCTATAGTAAATAAACAACATGCTGTATCAATTTTCTTTGATCTTGAGAAAGCTTATGATACAACCTGGAAGCATGGCATTTTGAAGGATTTACATGATTTTGGTTTGAGAGGCCGTTTGCCTCTTTTCATATCACAGTTTTTAAAAGACAGGTAATTTCAAGTCCGAGTGGGTTCAACCCTCGCTGACCATTATAATCAGGATCAGGGTGTCCCCCAAGGAAGTATATTCCAGCAATATCACGGCGGGGGACACCAGAAATGGGCTTAACATATTGTACCCATGTGGGGAATCGAACCCGGGTCTTCGGCGTGACGCCAAAACATTCGAAGTAAATTAAAACGTTCCATTTTTTTAATCGTAGAATACCTGTTCTTTTAATGTATGGCTAGATTTGCTAAATTGCTAACGGCTGAAGGGATGGTGTAAATCCAGCTAGGATCCATGCAAGTCCCCATGGTCCCTGGTATGGTGATCTACCTTCAGTTGTTGGCGATCTATAGCCCATTTTTATATTGTATTGTCCAAAAATAGTTTTGTACTTTTAAAGATATATGCTAGCTTGTTTTAACTCAATATGTGATGATCTAGTGGTTTTACTGTCCTTTACTACTCAAAACAAGTTAAGGGTCATGCAATGTCATCATGTAATGTTATTGATGAGGCTGGTTGCATTATGTATAAATAAAATTTTACATTCCGTGTATGGCATGTTATTCAAAACCATTGCAGAACCTGGATAAAGGCTGCAGATAACCGTGGTGCCAATAGTCATCATGTGGTAGGGTGTTAAAAATGGAAGTAATTGAAACATCGAGTGCTTCACAGAAGCCCCACCACTTAGCGTGTGAAAGATGATGTTTCATCATGAACAACATATGCACGTGTTCTTCGTGGGATTAGTGCTGTGCATGCTTATTTTCCCTATGAAACTTGTATTAATCGCTTTGTTATTGTCACCTGAAATTCAACAATGGCAAGACGTCAACTGAGCATGATAGACAGAGGAAGAGCTCTTGCGTGGCTTCAAGATGGCGAACCTCAACGCAGTGTGGCTCAGGGACTAAATGTGAGTCAGAGTGTCATTGGAAGGTTATTACACCAGTTTCGTGTCACTGGAACGCTGACTAATCGCCCACGTTTTCGCAGGCCTCCATCAACAACTCCTAGAGAAGACAAATATGGCTCTCCCACAACGCAGAGTAGCTGCGAGACGATTCCGTGACCAACTGAGAACTGCCACAGGTACCCTGGTATCTGATCAGACTGTCAGGAACCGACTGACGAGGAACAATCTTCGGGCACGGTGACCAGCAGTACGACCACCGCTCCTTCAGCGACACACGACGGCAAGACATGACTGGTGTAGACGCCATGTTCGTTGGCAACGGGTTCAGGGGGCATCAGTGCTTTTCTCCGACGAGTCTAGGTTTACTCTACAGTTCAATGATGGTAGAACCCGTGTGTATCGGCGTCCCGGAGGGAGATTTGCTGACGTTAACGTTAACCAACGTTTGCCATTTGGAGGCGGGGGTGTCATGGTTTGGGGTGCGCTTTCCTTTCATCAAAGGACACCTCTCTATGTCATTAATGGTACCCTGACCGGAAATCGCTATCAATGGGAGATTATCAGACCCCTTGTTTTGCAATGTTTACAACGTACCTGCGTCGGATCTATATTCGAAGGTGGCAATGCCCGACCACACCGTGCCCGTGTTGTGACGGACTTCCGTAGACAGAACAATGTTCAGCACATGGAATGCCCGGCATATTCAGCAGACTTAGCCCCTATGGAACATGCTTGGGAAAAGTAAGGACGTCGGCTTCGTAACAACCACGCCCCTCCAAACAACCGTGCAGAACTGGCCCAGTATCTCATTGCAGAATGGCAGACAATATCCCAAGCCTTCTTCCAACGTCTGTTGAACAGTATGAGACAGAGGTGTACTGCTTGTCGTACTGCTCGAGGTGGTTACATCCGTTATTAGTCCAATGTTGGCGTTTGAATTTTCACTTCTGACAGTAGGTCACTTTGACCTTATTGATCAGCAATCACTGACATACCTGCTGTTTTTGTCTCCCGTTATGGTTATCATGAAATGTTGCCTCGAGTTGTTATATGATCGCTACATTTTACTGTTATTTATATTTGTAGTTATGGCCATTAAACGTTTTGACCCTTAACTTGTTTTGAGTAGTATATTATATGTATGCATTATGAAGTCAAACAGGTAGCAGTCAAACAGGTAGATTTCTCTTCAGATAGATTGCTAGGCTTTTAATAACATTCATATTTTTTGTGCATAACAACAGCTTAAACTTAAAGACAGATGGATGTATATGATAATATCCAGGTATAAACTGCATCCGACTTGTATGGTAATAAGGACATACTAATAAAAGGTGGTATTCGTCTTCTACGACATCTAAATGACACTTGATACATAATGCTATACATATGGTAGGTGACCTAGTTGCGGGTACAGCAACGGCAGTAAACTTAGACAAAGTACTGTGACCATGTGCCCCTGTCCACCTAGCTCTGAATGGGTACCTCGTAAGGATGGGAAAGCCACATTAACTCGGTATCGTGACGAGAACATTCGATATTGAAATGAAATATATATGTATATTATAAAAAAGCTGCCGACGAAGGACAGTAAAACAACTAGAATATCACAGGTATGTATGTAAAACTAGTAATTAAACTAAAATGTGTTACTTTTAAATGACAATACAATATAAAAACGGGCTATAGATCGCCAACAACTGAAGGTAGATCACCATACTAGGAACCATGGGGACTTACATTACTTTTGCTACCTGCATGGACCCTAGTTGGATTTACACCATTCCTTCAGCAGCTGGTGATTGTAGGAAAAGTTTAGCCTAAATTTAAATGAACAAATATACTACGTTTAAAAATCGGGTAAGCAAAAAGGTAACTTTGAAAGTTTTGGGACTGACGTACCCTCTCAGGAGGACAATACTTTTACGCTACTTCAACCCCCTTTGAGGGTACAGCCACTAATAATCTCAGTTACTAATCTAAACTACCAATAATAGAATATGTATCTATTTACAAATCAGTTAACAAGTTTAATTCTTTCAAAAATGCAATAATTAAATGAGAACTTATATAACTAAAAAAGATCCTTCATAGTTTGTGATTTGAAATAGATATCCCTTGTGATGGAATATTCAACACAGTCAAGCAAGACATGCTTGACCGTGATTCTTTCATCAGAAGGGATACAAAACGGAGGATCCTCACCTTTTAAAAGGTACTCGTGAGTGTATCTCGTGTGGCCAATACGACATCGTCGTATGATGACCTTTTCAAATCTGGACTGACAACCCAAGTAGGTGTAACCAATAGTTGGTTTTATTGCATGTAATTTATTGATACCTACTTGGGCATCCCACTTCTTTTGCATCAGATCACGGATGTAAGTTCTAATGCTAGCTATGTAATCAGAGTATGGGATCAGAAGTGGTGTCACAGATTTGTTGAGTGCTGCCATAGCAGCAAAATCGGCCATGGTATTCCCAGAAATGCCAACGTGGCTGGGTAACCAACAGAGGACGATGTCGTATTGGCCAGTTGCAAGATCATTATATAATTCTATAATTTCTATTAAAACTGGATGTTTACAAGAAATATTTTTAATCGCCTGAAGGCAAGAAAGAGAGTCTGAAAATATGATATATTGTTTATATTTAGGGTGTCTATTTATATATTTAAGAGCTGTTAGTATTGCGTTTGCTTCTGCTCTGAAAATTGAACTGTCATTGGGTAATCTGGAAGAGATTGTTTTGGACCCAATGACAGTGGCACAAGCAACCGTGCCACCATCCTTGGACCCATCTGTAAATAAGGATTTATATGTATTATATTTACTTTTTAATTGATTATATTCTTGTTTATATAATAAGTCATTAGTTTCTGATTTTTTAAATTTAGTGAGTGTTAGGTCGACTTGTTGCCTAACCAATTGCCAAGGAGGAGAAGAAAGAAGACGGGAAGGAGCTATATTTTCAAGCTCAATGCCGGCAGCAACAATAAATGGCTTAATTCTGAGCCCAAGAGGCGGATTAAGAGAAGATGTTTTGTTTTACAAATCCTCATAAAGAGGATTAAAGACACAGTGAAATGCAGGGTTAGACTCGTTAGAATATATTTTTGTAATATACTGTAATGATAATTTTTATACGGCGTTGGGTTGGAGAAGGTTCATCTGCCTCGACATAGAGACTGTCAATAGGAGATGTTCTGAATGACCCAAGACAAAGCCCAGACCTTGGTGGTGGACAGAATCTAATAGTTTTAGGTTGCTTTTACAGGCTCCACCATATACGATGGAGCCATAATCAAGCTTCGAGCGGAACAATGATCTATATAGGTGTAGGAGGGTAGTTTGGTTCCCTCCCCACTTTGAATTAGAAACGACTTTCAATAAATCGAGTGCCTTCAGGCATTTAGTTTTTAGAGATTTGATATGCGGAAGAAAAGTTAAATGGGAGTCGAAAATGAGACCCAAGAACTTGGCCTCTTTTACAACCTTGATGGGAGTGCCTTTTTAAAACAGTTCTGGGTCTTTATGTGGTTTATATTTACGGCAGAAATGTATACAATTAGTTTTTGATTTAGAAAATTTAAAGCCGTTCTCAAGACACCATTTATGTATTTTATTTAAACACAACTGTAGTTGCCGTTCAATAGTATGCATATTCTTACCACGACAAGAAATGTTAAACTCATCCACAAAAAGTGATCCATCAATTGAATCATTTAAAACCTTGGATAAACTGTTGATCTTAATACTAAACATTGTTACAGACAAAATACTGCCTTGTGGGACACCCTAATCCTGATTATAATGGTTAGACAGGGTTGAACCCACTCGGATTTGAAATTGCCTGTCTGTTAAAAACTGTAAAAAGAGGTAAACGACCCCTTAAACCAAAATCATGTAAATCCTTTAAAATGCCATGCTTCCAGGTGGTATCGTACGCTTTCTCGAGATCAAAGAATATCGATACAGCATGTTGTTTATTTACTATAGCATTTTTAACAAAGGATTCTAAACGTACCAAATGATCAATGGTACTACGATTTTTCCTGAAACCACATTGAATATTTGTTATGAGATTATTGGTTTCAAGATACCATGTTAATCTATTATTTACTATTCGTTCCATGGTTTTACAGACGCAACTCGTTAAAGAGATTGGTCTGTAATTAGACGGATCAGTATGATCCCTGACAGGCTTTGGTATAGGGACTACTATGGCTTTACGCCACGAAGTTGGGAAATTCCCTGAAGTCCATATTTGATCAAAAATTCCTTAAAGGATTTCTAAACATGATTCCGGCAAATGTTTCAAGAGCTGATAGTGAATGTTATCAGCCCCTGTTGCTGTATCATGAGCTTGCTCTAGGGCGGTATGGAGCTCATGTAACGAAAATAGTTCGTTATAATCTTCACCATTGTCTGAGTTAAAATTTATTCTTTTCTTCTCCTGTTGTTTCTGATACTTTTGAAACTCAGGGACATAATTTGATGAAGATGAATGTTTGGCAAGAGTTTCACCAAGTTTATTTGCAATGTCAGTTTTATTAGTCAATAAATTATCACCGTCCTTCAAATGATGAACAGTAGATTTGGAACCTTTGCCCTTTATTCTTTGGATCATGTTCCACACCTTTGACATAGGTGTACGTGAATTTATTTTAGAAACATAATTTCGCCAAGACTGACGCTTATTTTGTTTAAAAGAACGTCTAGCCTTAGCATTAGTAATTTTGACTTTGTCTAGATTATGGACAGTAGGGTGTTTGCGAAAATATTTTTCGGCTTTCTTCCTACATTTTCTGGCCTGTTTACATTCATTATTGAACCATGGTTTACGAATATGTGGAAATGCAGAGGACTGTGGAATTGTTTTGTCAGCAATGTGATTTAGTATATCCGAAAACGACTGTATAGGATCTTCACTGTTCCTAAAAAGATCATGCTTCAAGTGTTCAACACACAGAGTCTTATACAAGGACCAATCAGCCCTGGCGAAGTTCCTTCTTGATACAGGTGGATCATCACCAGGGTTAATGTTTTTGAGAATGGTGGGGAAGTGATCACTCCCACATAGGTCATCATAGACCATCCATTCAAATTCATTATATAAGTTGGAATCATCAAGTGATAGATCCAGGGGAAGAATATGTTCCCGTAGCTGGATGTAAATAAGTGGCTGAGTCGTCATTGAAAATGCATAAATTATTATCGGAAATGAATTCCTCAAGGATTTTGCCTTTATTATTTGTATGGACACTTCCCCAAAGCGGGTTGTGTCCGTTCAGGTCGCCCATGATAACGCAGGGTTTTGGAAGCTGATCATAGAGATTTTGAAGATCAGATTGTCAAATATTTGATGAAGGAGGAATATACAAGCTGCACAGGGTCAATGTAATGTGCAGGGTTAAACGAACAACTGTCTGAAGATTATTATTAAGCAGGACAGGGCTATGCATGACACCCTGCCGCACTAATATTGAAGCACCTCCTGTAGCTCTATCTCCTTGAGGAGAGAATGAGTGGTAATCACTGTACTGACGTAAATCAAAGGTATCTGTATTTTTTAGATATGTCTCTCGGAGACATAATGCTGACGGTAGAAAATCTTGAATTAGTAAGTGTATTTCGTTAAAGTTATTTTTAAGTCCTCTGCAGTTCCACTGAATTATGTTGGCCAATTGAGTCATGGTGCATCAATTGGCGATCGTTCTCGTGAATGGGAGGAGGAACCACTCCTCCGCCTGTCCAGTGGGGACAAAGTGACTTCCATATCCAGAGGTCCAAATGAATTTAGGAGAGGAACCTCTGAAGGTGAAGAGTCAGTAGGCGGTTGATTTCTATTTAATTTTTTTCCTTTCTTCTTTTTTACTGGATCGGTGGCTGGCTGTGAACTGACTCGTTGCTAAGTAGGCATTTATTAGTGCCATGGTGAAAGGAAACGATTCAGCGCCCCTGTTTCCCACCCACCATGGAGTGTCAACAAGGACGGTGTCAAATAGCACCGGGTATCCAAGATGCTGACACCAGGGATACAGGAGTGGTATACTCCAGAGAATATGACTTTAATAGCTGCATTTATCAACCAACTAAATGCCAGACTGGCTCGGCCCTTGACAAGAAATTGGAGACATACATTATTCAGGGGTCAACATCACCAGATTGGAGCATGAGCCACCGCCTTCTGGCATAGGACTCTAGGCAATTTCATATATAAATAATGTGTACATTGAAAATCAAAATGTCCAAGGCCCAATGATAAAAATGTGCAAATAAAATAACTATGCACAGGGCATGGCGTGACCAGCCGATTGATAGAACCGGGCCAGTTTTACCACCCGTCTAGGTGAAGTAAGGGGCGAAGTGGTGTGTTGGGCAAAGGAACGTTGTTCCTGGAACCAGTGCCCTCAACCACCAGAATCCCGTCCTCCACCCACACAGGGGCGCAACCCAAGGCAAACAGGTGGGTGGACCAAATATCCACCCGGGTCCACAACGGGGAGTTGAAGGGCGCTTAGCGTTACCCAGCACCCACAACGAGGAGCTGGCCCTTCATGGGTGCCGATGGATGGATGGATGGAAGGATGGATGGAAGGATGGATGGATGGATGGATGGATGGATTGGACACCTAATTTGTGCGATAAGCAACGAAATTTACATAAAATACGCCTCAAGTCTCTATTAGTGTACAACGCAGTTATATACACTTCTGTTTCCAAAACGGATTTGTACGATGAATAAACTTTAAGAAAAGAACTACTACCAATATCACTGCTCCAGGTTTGGAAACAGATATCCTTGCAGCGTTGCTTAAACGCTGTCTTAAATACATCTTCGTCGCCAAAGTCTTGTGTAATCCACACAAATGAAAATCCAAATTTAAACAAAAGTGAACGAACATGAGAAACCCAGTTAACATTCCCATTTTCGTTAAAGACTTTAAGCACTTCATAACAAGCTCGGGGATACCTATGGCTACTCATTCTCACGAGTCTACACCAGTACCTGATACAACGACTAAAATAATTAACAGCCATTGGATATCTGCCCAACTCCACTAACACAGCTTTTGCAGACACAAATTTCCCTAAACCTAAATACTTCTTGAAAAATGAGCCCTGAAGCTTTTCAACATCTGCTCTGTATGTATATCTCCAAATTACAGCGCCATAAAGCAAAATAGGTGCTATTTTCGTGTCAAATATCTTCTTAGCCATTTCACTGACTGACTGACTGAGTTTAGTTTTACGCCGCTTTTAGCAATATTCCAGCAATATCACGGCGGGGGACACCAAAAATGGGCTTAACACATTGTGCCCATGTGGGGAATCGCTTAGCCATTTCATGAGGTGCGCCATACTTTATCAACATTTGTTTGACAGGAAAGCTCGCTTTCATTGCTGTTAGCGACAGAGTTTCACAAGCTTTGGACCACACTAGTCTTGAGGAAAATATGACACCCAAATACTTATAATAGCTAACAACTTCATTTTCTGACCATCATAGAACCCTTTCTCTGCACTTCTAAGATAGCCACCATTTCTAAAGACAATATTTTTTTTCCTCCATTTTTTAATCTCACAGTACAACACATATAATACAGTAATATGCACATACTCCCATATACACACACATACATATGAACATACATATATAGATAGATAGGTGTGCAAGTGTTTCCTAACGGAAAAAGATGGGTTGATTTACAGACAGGCATTCTTAGTTCCGGCCATCATGCACATAGCTACTACAGCTGTATGTAGGAGAGTATACCTCAATTGGAAAGTATTGTTTACAGATAGGTATTCTAAGTTTGTTTAAACGTGCACACAGATACGTATTCATATGTAAAAAAAGCATGTATTTTCTTTCACTTGGAGGGTATGTTTACAGGAAGACAGTTTAAGTTATGTCAGTCATGCACTTAGGTAATACAATCATGAATATAAAGATGCACATGTGTTTCCTTTCACTTGGAAGGTTTGGTTTACAGGAGGACAATAAGTTCTGTCAGCCATGCACTTAAATAATACAATCATAAATATAAAGATGTAAATGTTTTTCCTTTCACTTGAAAGGTATGGGTTTCAGATAGACATTAGATATTCTGCCAATCTTACACATAGATAGTACAGTCATAGTATAAAGATGTACATGTGTTTCTTTTCAATTGGAAGATGTAATTTACAGATAGGTATACCGTGTACATAGATAATACAGTCATACTTATAAAGATGGGCATGTTTTCCTTCCTGTTGAAAAGTCTGGGTTACAGATAACTATTCTAAGTTCCACCTACCGTGCACATAGAAAATATAGTCATGCGTATACGGATGTACCTATTTTTCCTTTCTATCAGCAGATATAGTTTACAGATAGGTATTCTAAGTTCATCCAGTCATATACATAGATACAGTATAGATAAAGACAATAATTTGAGACTTATCTTTATTCACCTTCAGACCCCACTTCAAACAAAATTGATGTAGGAAATCTAATTTTCGCTGCAGCCCTACGACAGAATCACCTACCAAGGTGACATCATCGGCAGAGAGCAGCAGTAAAATGTTGTCCAGTTCCGATTTGACAAATATACCCCTTATACTAATATTTTTCATTTATATAAAAAATATAAACAATACCGGACTCAACATACACCCTTGTCTGACGCCATGTGAAGTTGTGAATATATCAACCTATTACTGCCAACTCGGACGAACGCTTTGACCTTATTACACATGTCTCTTAAGAGCCTAAAGATCTTACCATGAACACCTTTGCTTAACAGTTCATACAATAACTTATCCCTATCTACTAAGTCAAAGGCCTTGCGAAATCAATAAATGAAGCATAAAACCTATGACAAGGTTTCCTTACGTACTTTTGGACAAAGCGACTGTAGAATGAAAATATTATCAAACGCTGAGTAGCCATTTCTAAAACCTGCCTGTGACTCGTGTAAAGATTTGTTTAAGTCAAACAAAACTCGAATACGTGAATCTAGAATCCTAGTAAATATTTTACCCATTACACTTAATAAAGAAATTCCCTGTACTTGTTTGAGTTTGCCTGTCACCCTTCTTATACAAAGGCACAATGACTCTGCATTTAGAAGACTGTGTGACAAATGACAGCACAAGTTATTCGACAGTTATATCTTATATAGAGCATCTATCTGGAAAATGGGATGTGACCATAAATGAGTGGAAAACTCAATGTGAAGCTTATGGTCTTCTTGAACGTGAATACTTACAAAATGTTTCAGAGGCAGAAAAGTAAAACATGGGGTCTCTCCAAATGCACGACTTCATCTTGACCAGGAGCGAAAGGCACTTGATGCACATAGGAGAAGGATGCATCCAGGTTACTGTTTCGTAGGTGACAATGCTGACTTTTATACAAGAGTAAGGTTTATGTCTTCAAAACACCAGAACAGAAGTCTGCACATGTTCCAAATATGTGCTTACAAGAACAGAGTTGATGGGAACACTTTTGATGATTCCAAGCTCAAACAAGACGCAAAATCAATTCAGTTTTCCACACTTTTGCCTGACCCAAGGGAACGGTCTATCCTGATCATGGAATTTGACCATATTGTCGCAAAGAAGTGGATTGAGTTTATTCCCTGCTTTCGCATCTTTGAACCAGTTTTGCCATCATGTATACCGTATAAATACATGAAGGAAATGCGGAAAAAGACAGAGAGACTAAAATTGGCGTTTTGGAGAAGAACGAACAGTATAATCAGTATAATGATGAAATGACTGACATCTGTGAGTTTATTCACAGATTTGTTCCTGGTCACCACGAGGGAGAAAGCTGACAGAAAACCCACAGAAGGTTCTGAGTGGTCGGGACTACCTTACGTTTAAGAGACATAAACAAGCTCAGACAGGCAAATCAAATGGCAGAACACGATCAAAACCACTTCAAGGACTAATTCCCAAAATAGAAGAATTCCACTCAGGCAGAGTTTCTTAAAGTAATTTGGAGCCTTCTTAATGATACATACTCATCAAACTCAATAAAATGAATTCAAGGAATGTACCATAAGATCCCCATGATAACTACTACGCCTCTTCAGACTTTATGGATAATGTTACAACTGCTTACATCATTGCTGGTGGCCTTCATCACTTTACACTGAATCACTGGATTAATTATACACAGACCGCCTCCGTGGTGTAGTAGTTAGAGCGATCCGCCCGGAGAGCGGAAGGTCGCGGGTTCGATCCCGACCGCGTCATACCAAAGACGTTAAAATATGATACTTGTTGGTCCCTGTCTGGCGCTCGGCATTAATGGGTACAAACAAGGACTGGTCGACTCGGAGTCAGTATAACGTGTCTGGAGTGGGGTATTCATGCTTCACTGCGGCATGGTATCTCAGTGGGCTAGCACTATAAAACCAGCTTAAGTCTGGGCTAGTACAAGCAACCGCACATACACATACACATGCATGCACGTCGTCATATGAGCGAAATATTCTCAAGCACGACGTAAAACCCTATTTCACCTCACCTAATTATACACTAGTTTCTCTAATACTACGACATCATGTTGATACAGTATCTCCTCTTAGCCCTCATTCTCGGGGTGGTATACAAGCAAAGAAAACAGTGTACTGAACAACAAGCTACTGGAAACAATTGCTTTTACTGAGCACACATAGATTAGCTTGTCATTGAGTACATGTCCGTTTTGTTTGGGTTTATTTTTGTTTGTTTGAGATATATATATATTTATATATATATACATATGTCATCTTGTATACTTACAATTTAGAAATACAATGTGCCTCATGTATGAAAACTGCCTTCAGATGTTTCTCTTTGTCCAATTCAGTCACTAGATTCCGATAATGTCCAAGAATGGATTCCGGGCTGGTAAATATGATATAAGAAAGTAAGAATATTTATGGATAACAACTTCTTTATTATATATGATGCGACGTTTCGGTATGGATTCTTATACCGTTGTCAAGCAAGAGTGAAGTACTACAGCACAGACCAGGCTATATACATGAACAGGGATTAAGTAATAACAACATGTAGGACTGAATGAGGGGGATTAACAATAACAACAAGGCACGGTGGCATAATGTAGTGACAATAGGAAGCCAATGGTGGTTGATGTAAAAACAAAATATACATGCTGATGAGATTAATTAACAATGATGGCTGAGGTGCTCTAATCTGTTGTTTTATGAGATCATTGTATGCAGAAGGGATGAGATATCCCTGGTCTCTGTTGATTGAGGGCTTGTGTCTCCGGATTTGAACTGCTTCTGCAAGTTTCCTTTGGTGAAGTCCTGGTGGTTTTGGATAATATGTCCACATTGTCCCAAATTATGTTGTGATTGGGGCAGTTGATGATGTGGTCTGATAATGCCGATTTTCTATCAGATTTAGTGGTAGATGATAAGTGTTCTTTGATTCGGATATTTATGGGCCGGGAGGTTTCGCCTACATAGGCCTCGCCACAGTCACAGTTGATTTTATAGACAACACCTTTGGGTTGATGTTGTCGTTTAGAGGTGTTCCTGCCATTCGCTTTCAGTAGGGTTTTTAGTGGTGTAGAGCTGGTAAAGTAGGTTTCGATGCCTGCTTCTCGCTTGAGGAGACGGCTGATGTGGTGAGAGTGAATGAAGGGGAGGGAGATACGATGGTGCTGGAGGTTTGGGAGGCCGGTTTCTTGTTGGGTGGAGTGTGGTGCTGATAATTTTATCGACTAGTTACGGGTGTGGTTGGTGAAAACATGGCGGAGGTGCTTGTAGTGGGACTGGTGGAGGAAAGGTTGATGGCTCGTCTGGTGAGGGTGGAGATAATGCCAGTTTTGGTTCTCAAAGGGTGGTTGGAGTCAAAATGAATGTATTGGTCGGAGTGGGTTGGCTTTCTATAGACACTGGTACGGATCTTGTTGGCTGGAGTTCTGGTTACAAGGACATCTAGAAAGGGAAGTTGACCACTGGATTCTGTTTCTAAGGTGAATTGGACCCGGGGGTGCTGTTGGTTGAGGTGTTGCAGGAGGGCTGCTGGGTCTTGGTCTTGCCGAAGGATGACAAACGTGTCATCGACCTTCCTGTACCAGCAGGTTGGTTTGATGGGTCCAATTCACCTTAGAAACAGAATCCAGTGGTCAACTTCCCTTTCTAGATGTCCTTGTAACCAGAACTCCAGCCAACAAGATCCGTACCAGTGTCTATAGAAAGCCAACCCACTCCGACCAATACATTCATTTTGACTCCAACCACCCTTTGAGAACCAAAACTGGCATTATCTCCACCCTCACCAGACGAGCCATCAACCTTTCCTCCACCAGTCCCACTACAGAAATACAGCACCTCCGCCATGTTTTCACCAAGTTCAACCACTACCCGTCGAAACTAGTCGATAAAATTATCAGCACCACACTCCACCCAACAAGAAAACCGGCCTCCAACAAACCTGAACCAGCACCTATTCGTATCTCCCTCCCCTTCATAGGGAAAACCTCTCACCACATCAGCCGTCTCCTCAAGCGAGAAGCAGGCATCGAAACCTACTTTACCAGCTCTACACCACTAAAAACCCTACTGAAAGCGAATGGCAGGAACACCTCTAAACGACAACATCAACCCAAAGGTGTTGTCTATAAAATCAACTGTGACTGTGGCGAGGCCTATGTAGGCGAAACCTCCCGGCCCATAAATATCCGAATCAAAGAACACTTATCATCTACCACTAAATCTGATAGAAAATCGGCATTATCAGACCACATCATCAACTGCCCCAATCACAACATAATTTGGGACAATGTGGACATATTATCCAAAAACCACCAGGACTTCACCAAAAGGAAACTTGCAGAAGCAGTTCAAACTGAGACACAAGCCCTCAATCAACAGAGACCAGGGATATCTCATCCCTTCTGCATACAATGATCTCATAAAACAACAGATTAGAGCACCTCAGCCATCATTGTTAATTAATCTCATCAGCATGTATATTTTGTTTTTTACATCAACCACCATTGGCTTCCTATTGTCACTACATTATTGCCACCGTGCCTTGTTGTTATTGTTAATCCCCCTCATTCAGTCCTACATGTTGTTATTACTTAATCCCTGTTCATGTATATAAGCCTGGTCTGTGCTGTAGTACTTCACTCTTGCTTGACAACGGTATAAGAATCCATACCGAAACGTCGCATCATATATAATAAAGAAGTTGTTATCCATAAATATTCTTACTTTCTTATTAGTCACTGCTTTAAGCAACTTCTAAGATGCCAATCAAAGATGACAGACTAAAACTAATGTCTCATTGAAAAACGTACCAAAACAAAGTAGCGATTTGTACTGAATATTCCTACAATAATATCGTAAAGGTCTCGTAAAGTTACACATAGACGCAATGAACAGAAAATCGACCATAACTGGCGTGAGATCACATGCCACAGAATCGGATTAAACCATGCTATAAAAAAATAGCAATTTCGATTATGACTGGATATGGCCAAACACAGACTTAATCATGGTTGCGGCGCTATTTATTTTAATGGGTTCATTTGCCAGAAGCGAATGCTTGACGTTACTGTACGTTTTGTGCAGTCCTACAGTTGTGAGTACCAATATCAATAGACGGTCGGAGCCTGCATTTGGTGCCAAATATGTTTACTATGCATTTCACATCAGTCGTGCTTGACATCGCATATTCAATCGTGCTTGCGGCGGTAGGATGTATACTAAATAGTTATTACACCAGTGCGAAACAAGAAGTTGGAATTCATTATGTGTGTGTACAAATGTCGTCTTGAAACCAATGAACATTCCACCTGTATACTACGGTAGACGTCACCCATTTGCATTGCTGCTTGCTTGTTGAAAAATATGTAATGCTCGTCTGGATTTTCTAGTCAATACATAATCAAAGGGAAAAGGAAACCAGATACCATTTGCAAGTATGCATCATACCTGCGGACATCCACCAGTATTCAACATACTTATGAACCGACATTTATGTAGGTTGGATGGTGGTTTGCTGTGTTACTCCGCACTCAACACTGTCCCACCTATATATGGCAGCGGTATGTAAATAATCGAGTCTGGATCAGACACCAGTGAGCAACAGCATGAGCATCGAACTATGCAATTCGGATACGATGACATGTGTCAACCACGCCAGCGAGCCTGACCACCCTTGCTGTTAGTGGTCTCTTACGACCATTATGGGTTGTACATTCTAACCCGGATCTTCACAGGTAGACATTTATGTTCTTGTACTCAATTGTGAAATCAAATTCGAAAGATTAAGAGTGGTATGTATTAATATAGAATCTGTTTCGCTCCTATTTTAAATGGTGCGTGCAAAAATGTAAACACGAATTCACAAAGACTAGTTTTATTGCAATTATTAGATTTTGTGATAGTTAGCAATTCATCGGTCTCAAATAATATCAAACAGACTGTAGGAGAATAGCCTTTAATGGGCACCAGCGAGGAGGAATAACTGGATCCTGTTGATAGCCTCTCCATTAATACCATCCTGCCAGAACACGTCACATTTGTCCCTCCCCATGATATGTCAGTTGTTTTCAGCTGTCCGGTTGGATTACACTCTGGAGGGCTTGGCATGCCAGAAGCCAGACCGTGTCAACCCAACTGCTCGGATGAGTGGTCCACGTCTAGGGTACTGAAGGGCGTGCCGTTCACAAGACATACTGCTGGAGCTACCTTCCATTTTGTGCCAGCGGGAGTGGAGGAAAAGGTCGTTTTGTAGTCGTCTACTTCCGGCCCAACAAGGGAAGTCCTGGTAGAACCGATGGCCGAGTATAGTATAGTAGCTGTGACCGGGTGTCCAAACTTCAGCAAGAAGGTAGTGTCGTCTACCACTAGTTATGTAATGTGCATTGTCATTGCCCAGCCAGTGGTCACCTGATAGACTGCCGAAACCCGTTTTGTAGTCCTCCCACGTTCTAGTAAAGTTCTCTGTTCCTGAAGTCTGGTTCACGAGTAGCGTCCTTCCCCCATACTCCATGCTACAGTGGACCTTGATCGGCTTAGGGGCACCCTTCGGTTGGCAAAGGTAGTTACCGTGGTGTTTGACATAGTAACGGTTGCGAAACCCCTCACTGCAGTCTGCAAAGTACAAAGTGAATAGTACCATCAAATACTGCTGTAGCAACAACCACTACTACGATTGGTCCATGCAGGTAGCAAAGGCACTGTAAGTCCCCATGGTCCCTGGTATGGTAATCTACCTTCGAATGTTGGCGATCTATATCCCATTTTTTATACTGTTGTATCCTAATTTAAAATCCAATTTTAGAGAGAGATGCTAGTTTTATTTCTTGATACTGTGATATTCTGAACGGTTTTACTGTCCTTTGATGACAGGTTATTATAATGTAAATGTATTTATGGTGAATTCCAAACTTGTTTTGTCACGATATGGCTGCAATATTGCCGATGTGACTGTAAATACTATCTCACTCATTCACTCACGACTACGACTGCATCTTTTACGTGGAGTATAATGATCCATAACACTGTGTAGACATCACAAAAGGCAGTGGACCATAGTCCTCAGTTTTAAGTAGGGCATTTATCACAGTCTTGACAAGAAAACAATACAGTAGATCACCTTCACTTTTTTTACAGACAGTGCTACTGGTATTACTGGTCTTGCACTTGTCTAGATGCACTAACACTGATGAAATGCAATCGTGAGTATTTTGTCCGTATACTGTGATTAACTCTGAATGGATATTGAAATAGACATGACCCTAGACGAACCTTGCATGAGTCTCTCGCAATAATCTCCAACGTAGCCACCGTAACAGGTGCAGGCTTTTCTATAACGGTTAAAGTATCCACCATGCAAACATGGGTTGTTCATCTGTGAATGACAAAATACATTCATTTCAATGTTTGAAGATCAAAACTATAGACAGCAACGCAGTGTTAGTGACTGAGTTAATATTTAACGTCACATCGGCTACTTTTCGGACATATCGTGACGAGAATTTGAATACAAATATTTGATATATTAGGATTAAGAAATCTGTCATCGATTGACAGTAGAATTACTAGAGTATCACAGGTAAAAGTTAAAAACTACATGAAACACAAGGTCCGCAGTCTAGACTACCAGTTGCCCGACTTGCATTTTGTGGAAGCCGCGGTGGCTGAGCAGTCTAGGCGTCCGACTTTGTGTGTGCTGGCAATTAGGTGCCTAACTCTGAGGGTGTGTGTTCGAATCCCGGATGGGACTCAACCCCCAAATAGTACTCGAATCTGTACTTTACTAAGAAAGTGTAATCCCAAATATAACATACGAGGGGTGTCCGAAAAAGTAGTGGGCTTAACTATATTCTCGATCTCCAATGTTAGAAAAGCTTCCATTTTATTTTGAAGGAACAATTAGCAAAGCCATATCCAAAATTTCACATATGTGGGTAATGTGGTTAACGAGATATTAGTCATCACAGCACATAGGGTATAATATTTCTTTAAAATTTCAGAGAGTGAAAACGATCTGTCATTTTGTACCTCTTGGATAATGGTATGCCCTCAGATAATATCAGTGAGTGAGTTATTTGTTAACGTCACATCAGCAATATTTCAGCCATATCGTGACGAGAACATTGAAAATATAATATATATATAGATATTATAAAAACCTCCCGACGAAGGACAGTAAAATACTAGATAATCACAGATATCAATATAAAACTAGCGAACAAAGCTAAAATATTCCAATAAAGAAGACAATACAATGTAAAAATGTGCTATAGATCGCCAACAACTGAAGGTAGATCACCATACTAAGGCCCATGGGGACTTACATTACTTCTGCTACCTGCATGGACCCTAGCTGGATTTACACCATCCCTTCAGCCATTGGCGTTTATACTGAGATTTAGCCAGACATTAAAATGACAAAAATACTACGATTAAAAACCTGGTAGACTGAAATTTACTTGAAATGTTTTGGGGCTTACGTACCCTCTCAGGAGGACAATAATTATTTGGTACTTTAACCCCCTTTGAGGGCACAGCCACTAACAATCTAAGTTAACAATCTAAACTACCAATCATTAAAATACATCTACTTACAGAGCATATTAATCAAAAATCAGTAATCAAATCAATTTCTTTTAAAAAACCAAGAATTAAATGAACATGAACAGTGTTAAAAAGATCCTTAACAGTTTTAACATTAAAATATTTATCCCTTATGATCGAGAATTCGACACAGTCAAGCAGGAGATGCTTGACTGTGACTCTCATCACAAGGGATACAAAACGGAGGATCTTCACCTTTCAACAAGTAGTTGTGAGTATACCTTGTATGGCCAATGCGACATCGTCGTATAATGACCTCTTCAAATCTGGACTGACAACCCAAGTGAGTGTAACCAATATAAGGTTTTATTTCATGTAGTTTATTAATACCTACTTGGGTGTCCCACTTCTTTTGCATCAGATCACGGATGTAAGTTCCAATGCAAGCTTTGTAATCAGAGTAAGGAATAAGAAGTGGTGTCACAGATTTGTTGAGTGCTGCCTTAGCAGCAATATCAGCCATTGTGTTCCCAGAAATGCCAACGTGGCTGGGTAACCAACAAAAGACGATGTCGCATTGGCCAGTAGCAAGCTCATTATACAATTCAATAATTTCTAATAAAAGTGGATGTTTACAAGAAAGATTTTTAATAGCCTGAAGACAAGAAAGAGAGTCAGAAAATATTATATATTGTTTATGTTTGGGATGTCGTTGAATATATTTAAGAGCCGTTAATATGGCGTTTGCTTCTGCTGTTAAAATGGAGCTGTTATCTGGTATTCTAGAAGATATTGTTCGGGATCCAATGACAGTGGCACATGACACCGCGCCACCGTCCTTGGACCCATCTGTAAATAAGGATTTGTGTGTATTATATTTAGTTTTTAGTTGATTATATTCTTGTTTATATTGTAATTCATTAGTTTCCGATTTCTTAAACTTTGTCAAAGTTAGGTCAACTTCAGGCCTAACCAGTTGCCAAGGAGGAGAAGAAAGAAGACGGAAGGAGCTATATTTCCCAGCTCAATGCCGGCAGCGGACAGGAATGGCTTAATTCTGTGCCCAAGAGGCGGAACAAGAGAAGGTTTTTGTTGTATAAATCCTCATAGAGGGATGAAAGACACAGTTATATGCAGGGTTAGACTCATTAGAATATAATTTAGTAATATATTGTAAAGATAATTTTATACGGCGTTGTGCAAGAGATGGCTCATCTGCCTCAACGTAGAGACTGTCAACAGGAGAAGTTCGAAAGGACCTAAGACAAAGTCTCAGGCCTTTGTGGTGGACAGAATCTAAAAGTTGTAGGCTGCTTTTGCAGGCTCCACCATATACGATGGAGCCATAATCAAGTTTGGAACGGACCAATGATCGATACAGATGTAAGAGGGTAGCTTGATCCCCTCCCCACTTAGAATTTGAAACAACTTTCATCAAGTCAAGTGCCTTTAGGCATTTATTTTTAAGGGCTTTAATATGTGGTAGAAACGTTAAGTGTGAGTCAAAAATAATCCCCAAGAACTTGGCCTCCTTCACAACTTTGATGGGAGTGCCATTTAGAGATAGTTCCGGGTCTTTATGCGGTTTGTATTTACGGCAGAAATGTATACAACTAGTTTTGGATTTAGAAAATTTAAAGCCGTTTTCGAGACACCATTTATCTATCTTGTTTAAACACAACTGCAGTTGTCGTTCAATAGTATGCATATTCTTACCACGACAAGAAATATTAAAATCATCCACAAAAGTGATCCATCTATTGAATCATTTAAAACCTTGGATAAACTGTTTATCTTAATGCTAAACAGTGTGACAGACAAAAATACTGCCTTGAGGGACACCCTGATCCTGATTATAATGGTCAGACAGGGTAGAACCCACTCGGACTTGAAATTGTCTGTCATGTAAAAGTTGGATATAAATTGAGGCAAACGGCCTCGTAATCCAAAATCATGTAAAATCTCTTAAGATACCATGTTTCCACGTAGTATCGTATGCTTTTTCTAGATCGAAAAGATCGACACTGCATGTTGTTTATTAATTATGGCATTTTTCACAAAAGATTCCAAACGCACTAAATGATCAATTGTACTTCTGTTTTTGCGGAAACCACATTGTATATCAGTTATTAAGTTGTTGGTTTCCAAGTACCAAACTAAACGATTATTGATCATGCGTTCCATGGTTTTGCAAACGCAGCTAGTGAGTGAAATTGGTCGATAATTAGAAGGATCTGTATGATCACGTCCAGGTTTTGGAATTGGAACAATTATTGCATCACGCCATGAAGAAGGAAATCCACCAGACGTCCAAATACTATCAAAGATATGTAAAAGTGTCTCTAAACAGGATTCTGGTAAGTGCTTCAGGAGTTGATAATGTATGTTATCAGCTCCTGCAGCGGTATCGTGAGCTTGTCAAGAGCTTTATGAAGCTCATGAATAGAAAATAATTCATTATAGTCTTCCCCATTATCCGTGTTGAAATTAATAGGTTTCTTTTCTTGTTGCTGTTGATAGTTTTGAAATTTGGGTACATAGTTAGAGGAGGAAGAGTGCTTAGCCAAAGTTTCACCTAGTTTATTTGCAATATCTGAAGTATCTGTTAATAATTGATTTCCATTTTTAAGATGGCGGATGCCAGTTTTTAGAACCTTTACCTTTGACTTTTTGTACCATATTCCATACCTTGGACATGGGCGTACGTGAATTGATGTTTGATACATAATTTCTCCAGGATTGACGTTTACTTTGTTTAAAAGTACGCCTAGCTTTGGCATTTAAGATCTTAAATTTATTGAGATTATGGACCATAGGATGGCGACGGAAATAGTGTTCAGCTTTTTTCCGTGCCTTCCTTGCTTGTTTGCAGTTGTCATCAAACCATGGTTTTCGTATGTGAGCAACAGCAGAGGACTTGGGAATACATTCATCAGCAATTATATTTAGTTCATCAGAGAAACATTTTATCGGATCAGGGGTGTCCATGAAAGCTCCGGTTTCAATTTGTTAGTGCAAAGAGTGTCATATAAATGCCAGTCAGCTTTTTAAAATTCCATCGTGATGACGGAGGAACATCAGATGGGGACACAGGTTTCAAAATAGTTGGAAAGTGGTCACTTCCACACATGTCATTGTGGACTGACCATGTGAATTCACTCAACAAAGTTGAATCTGCAAGTGACAGATCTGAGTGATGAATATGCACCTGTACCAGGATGTAAGTACGTTTTTGAGTCATCATTAAAGATGCAAAGGTCGTTATCAGATATGAAATCTTCGACCACTTTTCCTTTTGATTAATATTTGAACTTCCCATAACGGATTATGTCCATTTAGGTCACCCATGATAATAAAGGGTTTAGGGGAGCTGGTCGCACAATTTTTGGAGTTCAAGCTTCTGAATATTTGAAGAAGGTGGAAGGTATAAGGAACAAAGTGTGAACGTAATTTGCAGTGTAAGACGAACTGCTACAGCTTGGAGGTTTGTGGTCAGGGGAACAGGACTGTGAATAACACCCTGTCGCACCAGAACAGAAGCACCCCGGTAGCCTTAGCACCCGGTGGAGAAAAAGAATGAAAAGAATTAAAGCGTCTTACATCACAACTATCGGTATGTTTTTTAAAGGTACGTTTCCTGTAAACAAATAGCTGATGGGTTTCTATCTGTTGTTAATAACTGCAGTTCATGGAAATTATGTCTAAGTCCTCTGCAGTTCCATTGAAGAAGACTGGAATGGCTCATGGTGGGTCTATAGGTGATCGCTCACGTGAACGTGAAGAGTAGTGATTACTACTCATATGTTCTGAAGATGGAGTAAAATCCATCTCGAGAGGGTCAAGAAAGTTGTGTAGATCCACTGACGTTTCAGTAGGAGTGGCAATCTTAGTTTTAATTTTCTTATTTTGTTTTTTCTTTTGATGTTTTGATACATCGCTTGATACTTGTATTGGAGTTGTTGTTGCAGTAGCTGGTGTAGACTGAGACGTTGGAGAAGTGGCACATTGTTGACTGTCTGAATGATTCGTCTGACTGTTAGAGGCTTTGGTAATAGGCTCAGGGTGTTCCGTTTTCGCCCATGTCAAGTCAGTTTGACATTCAATTGATCTAGTAAAGGAAGTGCGGGAAACAGCAGCAGCATAGGTTTGTGTTGAGGGTGGTAACCGGCTAGCGACAACCTTTTTAGCATCTTGAAAAGAAATATTGTTTTGACATTTTACAGTCAAAACATCCTTTTCATATATCCAGGAAGGACAAGATTTGGAAGATGCGTCGTGTTGACCCTTACAATTAACACAGTTCAGTTCTGCTTTGCAACCAGAGCTTTCATGGTTCCCTCCACAACGATAGCATAGAGATGGACGATTGCAGAATTTGGAACCATGTCCAAATTTCTGACAATTGTAACACCGGAGCGGATTGGGGACATACACCTCCACTCCGATGTTAAAATAGCCTGCCTTAATGGATTTGGGGATAGCAGTCAGCGAAAAAAGTGAACAAATAAGTATTTGTTGGGATAAGTACATCTCCATCTTTTCTCATGAAACGTTTCACTGAGGTCACATGTTGCCCAGAAAGTTCTTTCAGTATTTCTTCCTCAGTCATTTCCGCGAGACAACGGGCTCTGTCGCGGATGATCCCTCGACTGGAATTTAGAGTTCGGTGTACTGAGACAGTGACTTCAGTATTGACAAAAGTGGTACATTTCAAAAGATTAACAGCCTGTGGTCGTCGGGCACATTCTACCAAAGAGAGCCGCCTCGGGCCGTGAAACATTTGTTACTTCGCCACAAATGCCTTCAATTGCTTTGTTAATAGCAAAGGGTTGATTTTCAAAGGAGTCCATCTTTTGAGTCAACGACAATAAATCGTGCCCAGGAATTTGAATTTTGAGGAAGAGAAATATCATCATCAGAGGACAATATCTCAGCTTCCAAACGTCTCTTCTTTTCACTGCGACTAGAACCAGAATGATTGTGAGCCATGGTGATATAAAATTGATTCGACAGCCCTGGTCCCCACCCACCATGGAGTGTCAACGAGGACGGTGTCTAACTGCATCGGGTCTCCAGCATGCAAACACACTTCCCGTCATAATCAACATTCAAAGATTTGGATTGCTTTATTTAAATTAAGGGCACCTCCTCGTGGTGGGTGCTGGGTAATGCTAAGCGCTCTTCAACCCCTTTGTGGACCTGGGGGATGTTTGATCCACCAACCCGTTTGCCGTGGGTTGCGCCCTGTGTGTCGGTGGAGGACGGGTGTCTGGTGTTTGAGGGCACTGGTTCAAGGAACAGTGTTCCTTTGCCCAACACACCACTTCGCCCCTTACTTCACCTAGACGGGTGGTAGAACTGGCCCAGTTCTTTCAATCGGCTGGTCACGCCTTGTCCTGTGCGTGGTAAGAAATTTTGCACATTTTTCGGTGATTATGTGGTTTGGCTTTTCCAATTGTAATGAACAAATTGTTGAAAAATTACAATGCCTAGGCATTGTAATTTTTCAACAATTTGTTCATTACAATATGGGCCAATCTGGCGATAAAGACCTCTGAAATCTATATTTCTTGGGAATAGTGTTATTTGCCGAACCAGTCTGACACATATTCTTTTGGATCTCATAGCTTTTCACGTCTATATTTGCTGGAGTATAACATCTCTGTATCCCTGTTGTTGCAGGCTGGCTTCCACTGCGACATCGTCCTTGTTGACACTCCGAGGCGGGTGGGGAGGAGGGATGCAGAATTATATTACCACACCATGTCTCAAACAAATTCTTCTGGTTCTAGCAAAACAAATAAACGTCGTCATGTAGACTCTTCTTCATCGGATGAAGATGTTCCTTCTGAAATTACAGATGCTTGGCCTCGGTTCATAGTGATATCATCTTCGGATGGACAGCCCCTGAAATTAAATCCATTTGCTATCTCCAAAGGCATTCAAAGTGCCTGCGGAGAAGTGAAAAATGTAACACGCCTTCGAAATGGTTCCATTTTAGTGGAATGTGTAAGGAGGCAGCAATCTGTCAATCTCCTTGGTTTACAGCAGTTTGCTAATACACAGGTTGTTGTTTCAGTGCACAAGACACTGAACTCGAGCAGAGGCATTGTAAGGGATCTAGCTTGTTGTCTGACTGGCATGAGCGAGGAAGAGATTGCTGCAGAACTGAAAAACCAAGGAGTAACACAGGTTAAACGTTTCACAAGGAAAGCTCAAGATGGCAATATTGTCAAAACTCATACTTATCTATTTACCTTTTCTTTTCCAGTTATACCAAAATGTATCAAAGCAGGATACTTCAATATTGGGGTGGATGTTTATGTACCACATCCACTTCGATGCTTCAAATGTCAAAAGTTTGGTCATGGGGCCAAGTTCTGTCGTGGCAGGGAGGCAGTATGTTGCCGTTGCAGTGGAGCACATGACAGCTCCGAGTGCACACATATAGTGAAATGTGCCAACTGCAAAGGAGAGCATATGGCTTCCTTCAAGTGTTGTCGAACTTTTGAATTTGAGTAAAAAACTTGAAAATAAAGCTTACCAAAACATCACATACTCAGAAGCCAAAAACTTGTCCAATCTACAGCAGCTCCGTCTTCTTCAGTTAAAACTTACTCGGCAACAATTTTTTCCTCAACTCCAACCCCTAGAATTGTTACTTCATCAATATCGTGCCAGACTGACATCTCGTGGGTCAAGGATAAACAGGTTATCCTTGACGTCTCCCCCCAGAGAAATCAATCAGTTTCCACATCTTCGTCTCAGAATGAACCAGAAACTGAACCTGACACAGTAAAGTTATCTTCCAAAGAAAAAAAGAGACTAAGAAAGATCAGAGCACTCCAGAGTGTTGAGTCTTCTCGTGTTTCCTCTCTTGAGGTTCATAATACATATGAGATACTGGAAGATATGGATATCTCCCCTCATCCACGTGCACGCGACAGAAGCAAGTCGCCTCGGACTGGGAAAAGTAGGTCCCCAGTACTTCCACCATCTACATGAGTCTGAAAAGTAATTTCAATGAGATACACTTACTGATACAGGATTTTCGACTGGCAGCGTTATGTGTTCAGGAGACATATATAAAATCTACAGACACTTTTAATTTACGAAAATATATTAGTTATCACTGTTTCTCTCCTCAAGGAGAAAGAGAAACTGGAAGTGCTTCAATTTTGGTACGGCAGGGTATTATCCACAGCCCTGTTTCTCTTCATACCAATCTCCAGGCTGTCGCTGTTCGTCTGACCTTGAGCATTGCCTTAACACTGTGCAGTTTATATATCCAGCCTTCTTCTACTATTCAACAATCACATCTTCAAAACCTGTATGATCAAATGCCGAAGTCATGTCTCATCATGGGCGATCTTAACGGACACAACCCGCTTTGGTGAAGTGCCCACACTAATACTAAGGGTAAAATCCTTGAGGAATTCATTTCCGATAACAATTTCTGTATTTTCAATGACGCCTCAGCCACTTACCTACATCCAGCTGCGGGAACAAATTCTTCCCTTGATTTGTCACTCACCGTTTCAACCTTATGTAATGATGACCTGTGTGGGAGTGATCACTTCTCAAACAATTAACCCTGGTGATGATCCACCTTTATCAAGAAGGAACTTCGCCAGGGCTGATTGGTCATTATATGAGACTCTGTGTGTTGAACGCTTGAAGTATGACCTTTTTAAGAACAGTGAAGATCCTATACACGCTTTTTCAGACAACATAAATGACATTGCTGACATAACAATTCCACAATCCTCTGCAACTCCACACAATCGTACACAGTTAAAGTTGAACCCTTCTCGCAATATCTAAGGGTATTCAGGGTATCGCCGGAGAGGTTAAGAACATTAAAAAGTTACGTTCAGGTGCGCTGCTGGTTGAATGCGTTAAACGACAGCAATCAGCCAACCAAATCACGACCTATGAAGGATCTTTTTAATAATGTTAGTTCTCATTTTTTAAAAGAATTAGATTTGTTAAGTGATTTGTAAATAGATATTATATTTTATTATTGGTAGTTTAAATTAGTAACTGAGATTGTTAGTGGCTGTACCCTCAAAGGGGGTTGAAGTAGGGTAAAATTATTGTCCTCCTGAGAGGGTACGTAAGTCCCAAAACATTTCAAGTCAATTTAAGTGTACCAGGTTTTTAATCGTAGTATTTTTGTGTTTTTAATGTATGGCTAAATCTGAGCATCAATGCCAATGGCTGAAGGGATGGTGTAAATCTAACTAGGGCCCATGCAGGTAGCAAAGGCACTGTAAATCCCCATGGTCCCTGGTATGGTCATCTACCTTCAGTTGTTGGCGATCTATAGCCCATTTTTATATTGTGTTCTTCTCTCTATAGTTAAAATGTTTTAGATTTAATTGCAAGTTTTACATTTATATCTGTGATATTCTAGTTATTTTACTGTCCTTCGCTGACAGGATTTTATACTCTATCTTTAATTATTGTTAATATATGAGTTGTTTGAGTCAGGATATGGCTGAAATATTGCTAAAGTCACATTTAATTTTAACTCACTCACTCACTCATTTACATTTAGACGGGGCTGTTTTTAAAGGACACCCCCATTTTAATCTTCCAAAAACTTTGTGTCCAAATATTCAAGCTGGCACAGTTTACTATATATTGAAAGTTGACACTTGTCTGACCTTTCAGTATTAAATTTTAACCCTTGACATCATTTAGGAATAAGTGAAGACATTAGAATAAATTATGTCCTTATGATTACGTCATCTGAAGGGGGTTGGGTAGTGTCTCCAAGACAAACTCTTTCAGAAAACATCATTGGGGGAGTCACTTTAACAAGCAATTTCAGTTTCAAATTGCATTTTTATGCACTTTAATATCTACGTTGGATTCTAGAGGACGTCTGCCTATCTCAGACACACAAAATGTTTCTTGCATATTTTGTTTCCTAAAGTTTGTGATGCATTTATTGCAGATTTTCCGGTTTTTGGAGGGTACCAAGATAAAGAGTCAAACAAGATGAGGATCGTGAGGCTGGAATTTGCTTGAGGTTGACAGATAATATGTCGAAAAATAAAACATAAAATAGCTGTATTTGTATAATTTTCCAGCTGAGGCCCACTACTTTTGACACCCCTCGTACGTTACATGTGACCACTTTCTAAATTGGCATTGTGCATTTCATAGCTTTCGGCCGTGGGAGCCGTGCCAATTAACACTTATCAGAAGGGGTACACAAGGCGGTCTAGGCGTCTGATTTTGTGTGCTGGCGATGAGGTTCCTAACTCTGAGGGTGTGGGTTCGAATCCCGGATGGGACTCAACCCCCCCAAAATACTAGAATCTGTACTTTACGAAGAAAGTGTAATCCCAAATATAACATACGTTAGAACCTGTATGATTAAATTCAAAGTCGTATTGGCCAGTAGCAAGGTCATTATATACCATTAAAAAAAAGTAGTGGATATTGATGTACAAGATTGACAAAATGCAAATGATGAAGCCAAGGAGAAAACAAATGAAGAGAAATTAAGGGAAAATCTGACAATTTATTCGATTCCTTCGGAAATGTTTCATCTGTATGGATATATATATTACTTTTTCTCATATGCATTGGCATTGTGGTATGCTCGCAAAATGGAATATACCCTACTTTTTGTGAATGGTGTACATGTATAATCCAATTATTTCGATTAAAAGTGGATGTTTGCAAGGGAGATTTTGTACAGACTGAAGGCTCGAAAAATGATAAATTGTTTATATTTCGGGTGTGTTTGAATATATATAAGCGCTGTTAAGATGGCATTGGCTTCAGTAGTGAAAATATAACTATTGGCTAGTAATTCAAAAGATATTGTTCTGGATCCAATGACCGTGGCACAAGCAGCTGCGCCACCATCCTTGGACCCATCTGTAAATTAGGATTTTATGTATTATAGTAACGTTTTAATTGATTATATTCTTGTTTATATATTCATTAGTTTCTGATTTTTTAAATGTTGTCAGTGTAAGGTCGACTTGTTGCCAAGGAGGAGAAGAGAGTAAACGGGAAGGAGCTATATTTTCTAGCTCAATTCAAGCAGCAGGAAGGAAAGGTTTCACTCTTATACCAAGAGGCGGAACAGGAGAAGACCTATTGTTATACAGATCCTCATACAGGGGATTAAAGACACAGGGTTTGAATATAGTTTTGTTATATACTGTAACGTTAACTTATTAGGATATAGTTTAGTGATATATTGTAAGAACAATTGTATATAGTGTTGGTTTAGAGATGCCTCATCAGCCTCGACGTAGAGGCTGTCGACAGGTGATGTTTGAAAGGAGCCAAGACAGAGTCTTAGACCTTTGTGGCGGACAGAATCTAACAGTTTTAGGTTGCTTTTGCAGGCTCCACCATATACGATGGAGCCCTAATCAAGTTTTGAATGGACCAATCGATAAAGTTGTAGGAGGGTAGCTTGATCCCCTCCCCGCTTACAATTGGAAAAGACTTTCAACAAGTTAAGTGCCTTCGGTCATATATTTTTAATGGATTTAATATGAGGCAGAAACGTTAAATGTGAATAAAACATTTAACCCAAGAACTTGGTTTCCTTTACAACTTTGATGGGAGTGCCATTTAGAAACAGTTCACTCAGTCTATGCGGTTCATATTTTCGACAAAAATGTATACAATAAGTTTTGGATTTAGAAATTTTAAAGTCGTTTTCAAGACACCATTTATTTATTTTATTTAAACACAACTGCAGTTGCCGTTCAATAGAATGCGTAGTTTTCCCACGACAAGAAATATTAAAATCATCCACAAAAAGAGATTAAAAACCTTTGATAAAGTGTTGATCGTAACACTAAACAATGTGACAGACAAAATACTGCCTTGTGGGAGACCCTGATCATGACTGTAATGATCAGACAGGGTAGACCCCACTCGGACTTGAAATTGTCTGTCATCTAAAACTGCGATATAAAAAGGGGTAAACGACCCCTCAAACCAAAATCATAGAGATCTTTCAAAATGCCCTATTTCCAGGTCGTATCATATGCCTTTCAAAATCGAAAAACATCGATACAGCATGTTTTTTATTTATCATGGATTTTTTTATGAAAGACTTTAAGCGTACCAAATGGTCGATGGTACTACGGATTTTTTTTCGGATACCACATTGAATGTCAGTGATGAGGTTGTTGGTTTACAGGTACCAAACTAGACGATTATTAACCATACGTTCCATTGTCTTGCAAACACAGCTAGTTGAAGGAATTGGTCTGTAATTAGATGGATCAGGATCCCGGCCAGGTTTAGGAATAGGAATGATTATGGCATTGCGCCATTACGATGGGAAATTACCAGAAGTCCATATACTGTCAAAGATATTCAATAATGTTTCTAAACATGATTCAGGTAGATGTTTAAGGAGCTGATGATGAATATTATTGGGTACTGAAGCAGTGTCATGAGCTTGCAGTATGGAGCTCATGAATTGAAAAGATTTCGTTATTATCCTCCCCATTATCTGAATTAAAGTCAATTGTCTATTTTTGTTGCTGGTTTTGAAATTTCTGAAAAGTCGGTGAATAATTGGACGAGGAGGAATGTTTAGCTAACGTTTCACCTAGTTTGTTAGCAATATCAGATATTTCTGTTAAAAGAGTGTCACCCTCCTTCAGATGGTGCAAACAACATTTGGAACCTTTACCTTTTATCTTCTCCACCTTACTGCATACCTTAGAAATAGGTGTTCGTGAGTAAATTTTAGAAACATAATTTCGCCATGACTGTCGTTTATTTTGTTTTGAAATGTACAACAAGAATTGGCGTTTGCCATTTTAAATTAGTTTAAGTTAAGGACTGCTGGGTGCTGGTGGAAATATTTTTCTGCCTTTTCCCTTGCCTTTCTAGCTTGTTTGCAGTCAAAACGAAACCATGTCTTACGAATGTGTGGAACCATAGAGGATTACAATCATCAGCAATCATATTTAGTTCACCAGAATAGTATCAGACCCATTTAGAAAACAATTGGGTGTTAATCTGTTTGTGCATAAGGTCTCGAATAGAGACCAATCTGTAAAGTTCCATCCGAGGGTGCAGCATCACTGGGGTTTATGGCTGAAAGTGTAGTGGGAAAATGGTCACTTCCACAAAGATCATCGTGGACTGACCATTCAAATTCATTGTATAAACTGGAATCCGCAACGGATAAATTTAGAGAGGGGTATGAACCAGTTGCAGGATGAATCAGTATTTGTGAAGAAATCCTCAAGAATCTTTCCTTTTGCGTTGGTGTTATTACTACCCCAAAGTGGGTTATGACCATTTAAACCTCCCATGAGTGACTGAGTGAGTGAGTTAGATAAGATTTAAAGTCACATCGGCAATATTTCAGCCATATCGTGATCTCCCATGATAACATTGAAAATTTTACAATAAATTGTATATTTATATACTTATCCTATCCCACGGTATGCATCATCTCCTTCTTCTACGACCACGTGTGGAAACGTGTTGTCAGCTAAGTTGAGTCAAATCTTTACTGGTCTCTGACCCGACCTGACCTTTGCCCCTACTCCGACACCAGCACCTGTCAATCATCCACCGAAGCGTGCGGCTCGCCCAGACGATCACGTGACCACCTCTGCCTGTCATTCTCGTCTTGGAGCTTCCAGTAATCTGTGATGTGGGGCAGGTCGGGTGGGTCCTATCGCGTGAGATAGGATAAGTATATAAACATACAATTGATTGTAAATTTTCAAATTTTTAACCTTATCCTGTCTCATGGTATGCATAAGCCCTCGGTTTTTAGGCGGGACGCAGATTACCCCGTTACTACTACCACCGGGAAAAACGCATAACCCAACCAAAGTCGAAGACCTTAATCTGGCCAGTCCCTGCTTCGAAACTGCCCCCCACAGACACAAGTTGGAAAGGCGGTGAAAGAGGGAATAGCCAGGTTGCTCAACTAGTTTTACGTTCAGTACCAATCTCACTAACGTACCAAAGGTGAGATAGACTTAGAAGCGGAGCGCTTCTAAAAAATCACGCAGGTCATCGGAAATCGACACTTCACTGACAAGACTTGCCTCACAGTCTGTCAAGTCATAACTTATGACAGTGCTAACACGCCCTATTCCCATACGTGAGAATGATCTAAGCCCAAGAGAGAATAGTACCAAGATATGGATTACATCGATATCTTCTATTAGGTACATAGCAAACCGATCAAGAAAGGATTGCTTTATCTGCGAACACGGGTTGTGCCAGGACCAAAGAACCAAACTGATGCTGTCCTTCCACATCTGTAACCAAGGAATTCCGAAGGTAGTGCGAGGCAAAGACAGTATCCGACTTCCAAAAACAACCCTTCATGATGGACTGGAGGGAACATTCCTATGAAGTGCCATGGTGAAAGCCAAATCCCGGGTCTCCTGAGGGTTCGCCGTCATAGGTGGAGGAAGGTCCCCTTAGTCATATGCACACAGGAATGTAGATCTCATCTAAAACACTAAGGTAGTACGGGAGACTTCCGAGGCGGAGGCAGTGGATAACGGGCTAAATAGTCTCTTGCGCAACCTGCAGTGGTCCTTAGAGGCAGCTAGGTAAATCCGTAATGCTCAAACCGGGCGTAAGGAAAGATCTTCAGTGTCATCTGGGCCCAAGATAGTGGACAACAGTGGGATCGTGAATCCGCAATCCGGCTGTCCTGGTAACTGATTCTTGGCAAGAAAATCCCACGTAAACAAAGGAAAACTCTCGCATGTCTAGACCTTCCAAACCGTACCTGAGAAACATCAAGAGCATGCAACTCGGAGATACGGGCAGCTGCAGCCAAGGCCAAGAGAAATCTGTTCGAAATCTTCTGCTCCAGAGGTTCATATTCAGCTGACGTGAGATGAGCAAGTACAACGGAGATATCCCAAGCTTGAAGCCGGAGGTTCCACGATTGGTCAGCCAATTTGAAAGACCTTAGGAGAGACTGGAGTTCAGGGACAGTGGAAATCTTCTCAAACGAGGCCGTTGCAATAACTATGTTAGGTAGGTAGACAGTGTAGAACCTCTGAGTTCCCTGGGAGTTCAGAGATGCTGAAGATAAACTGCCACCATCTGCGGGGATGCCCTGTGGGGGATAAGATGCCCTTCTTCCTGCAGTATGCTTAAAACTGTCCCACTTGTCCTCGTAGAGTTACCTTGTAGAAGGACGATGAGCTGTTGTAATGGCAGTAGCAACCCGCTTCAAATAACCTTTAGCCGTTAAGGATTGATGTAGATGCACCAAACGTGCAGATGGAGTGTCAACAAAGACCAATGTAGTTGATGGGAGTGCGGATGAACCAGTAGATCGGGTCCCACGTGATGGTTAGAGCATTGATGTCCCAAGCCAAAAAGTCCGATATCTGTGACAAACCAAAGCAGCTGATGGTTGAACCTCGTGGCGAAGAGGTCTACTGTCGGAGAGTCATTGGAAGGCAGAAGGTCTAAAACACCTGAGGATGTAATTTCGATTCCGCTGGAGAAGGACGACTCGATTGGGACAGGGCATCTGCGATGACATTCTTCACCCGGAATGTGGTTGGCTCGTACCACGATGTTGAGAAAGTCCACCAGATCCAAGAACTGTTGAGTCCTCTGTAGAAGCTGTGGAGACCCCATTGACCCCATTCTGTTGATATGCCAAACCACTGCTGCGTTGTCCGATCTGACCATGAGGGACGTTGCTCATAGGACATCCTGCCAGTGACTGGATCCCAAAATTACCGCCCTGAACTCCAGAATGTTAATGTGACAGGCGCGATCTATGATAGACCAAGCCCTGCCACTTGTTGATTGAGAAGATAAGCTCCCCACCCGTGTTGAGACACATCCACATACAGGTGGTGAGACAGAACAAACGGCTCTAAACAGATTCCGTCGCAAACATCCAATACTGAAGATGAGGATGGAATTCCAGAGGTAGAGGGATCAGAGCACCGTGATCTCCCACTGTGATGTAAGTTGCCACAAAAAGGTGTAAGGGACGAAGTTGTAGTTGTAGTCAAAAGGCCCAGGAGCTCCTGTCACTGGCGAAGCGTCCTAGGTTGCACTGGTACCAGGAAAACCAACCGCTGTATCTTGCAGAATCGATCCCTCGGGACAAACAGTTTGTTGACCTCTGTGTCGAACACTGCTTCAATGAATTGAAGTCGGCGCGTAGGGACTAGTTTCGATTCTGCAGATTGATTAATCAGCCTAATTGGCGAAGAAGCTGTATCGCAAACTGTATGTGACGAAACAGAAGGGCATGATCATTCTGTGCCTGAATGCAGTCGTCGATATAAGCTTCGAACACTAACCCTTGCAGGATAAGTTCTTCAATCCGGGAGTAAAGTCACAGGAGGATCCCTGATGACTGGCAGCTGGAACCCCTTGGATAACACGGAAAGGACGTTTACTCGGTTCATAGCTTAAGGCCTCCGTTCAGAAGTCACTGCAGCTATATCCGGACAGTTAGTAAGCATCGATGTTACTACCTTACGAACGTTGCTGGGGACGCTGGTCTTAACCTTTGCCATTCCATCAACTATACGAATGTTCCGTTAGACTTAGGATCCCATGAATCGTATCTATTAATTTCAATACAAGTTCGCTGCTCCTACAGTATTCACCGAACCGAATGTGTTCGTTGAATTGTCAATATTCGCCAAGTCATCTTGTATCTCTATGCGCCTAGCTACTGACATCATGAAGTACTTGCTAATCCACGCATTCTGTTGGTACTTCAGAGAGTACCTTGCTGTCCATTCACCACTTTGTACCAATGCGTCGCTCTCACAAAGGGAAGAAGAGACCAGTGCCTTGTCTCACTTCAGTTCACCGCTCTCGTTCAGTCAATCTCACTAGACTGATGGGCCGCATTTGATTGGATGAGCACTTCAGCCCAGTTCGCCTTTTCATTAGATGAACGTTTCAGACCAGATTCAACCTATTGAATTGTTGTTTGATTGGAACACATTAGTCGAGTACACCATAATTGTATGGACTGACTGACTGACTGAGTTTGGTTTTACGCAGCTTTTAGCAATATTCCAGCAACATCACTGCGGGGGACACCACAAATGGGCTTCACACATTGTACCAATGTGGCGATTCGAACCCGGGTCTTCGGCGTGACGAGCCAACGCTTTAACCACTAGGCTACCCCACCGCCCCTTTATTGTATGGACAACTATATAGACGAGTACATTGGTCTCGTTTGACTCAGTGCTTTAGATCACACAGCCGAACCGGATCATCTATCCGATCCAGATCGTGGAACCAACTAGAGCGCAGAACCGATCCTGATCACCGAACCATACCAAATGGTTTGAAATTGTTCTTGCAATAGAAGCATAGCCGCTCGAATGTACGCTTGCTGATGGTACGCAGCGAGTGCACCCGACATCGCCACCGCTCCGGTAGTTGTCAACACCATGTTGAGTTGAGCCATATTTCTTCTTAAGGCACCATCTAAATGCAAACGCTGACGATCCTCAACCAGGAACGGCGAATTCATCGTTGCCTCATGGGGGCGTGTCTCAGTCGGCTGTGTGTTCGTTTCTGTGCGTGAGGTGCCTTGTCATTTCTCAAGGTCTACACCGGTTCATCCCCAGCTAACACAAAACGTTTCTAAAACGTTTTCTAGTGGTTTCTCATGGAAATGTTTCATGAAAACGTTTTGATAATGTTTTTGAAACGTTTTTTTTAACGTTATTTTGAAACGTTGTGAAAACGTTTCTAGTAACGTTATTAAAACGTTATCAAGAAACAAAATCCAAACTTCTACACACCAACGTTTTAGAAACGTTATTGAAACATTGACGAAGGCTTTCCTAAAGTTTGATTGAAACCAAATCACAACGTTATAAGATCGTTAGTGGAACATTTTGAGGTTACATTTTCCTGATAAAAATGTTTCCGTTCACTACAGGAATGTACATTAACTTGAAAATAATGGTCATGAAATTACACCTGTACAAAAATATTTGTGAGAAAACTTTAAAACTGTTGTGAACATTTTGTCAAGTGGAATAGTATGTCATGTGTTTCATTACTATCATTTACTGTACTGTACTGTTTACTACAGATCCACCATTCTAATGTAAATTTTATCCCCGTTTACTGCCGTGCGTTTAAGTTCAGCCTTTTCTGCGTGGACAACTTGCTATCTTTTGTATGGTGTCAGCTTACAGGAATGTTCCCAGATCCTTTATCAGGTCAGAGCAGGAATCCGGGCATTCAAAATCGGACATAGCAGGCGGGAAGTTCCATCACATTGCTGGATGTATAAGACGGTACATTTTACTCTAGTGACAAGACAACAGTTTTCTAAAAGGAGATATGTATATTCACATTATTGTTCTTCAGTCAAATTCTATATCTTGCCTTGTGAACGTTCATCCTTTGTTTGTAACTGTACGTATTCCTATGATGTTTTCTCAATATATGTGTGATAGATATTACTTGTGGTATACAATCTTTGTGACGTAGTGTTAGAATGAGTGTTTACTACATGAGCATCAATGTTCACAAGATCAAAATCAATAATACAAGCAACATGAGATAGCCTGTTTATATATGTTTGCAGAGTGGTAAATTAATAAATGCACATTCATATCCAAACTATGTCACAGTGTATCTGTGTTTGCAAATAATGCAATGTAGAGTGCACGGCGTTATCGATTAAATTACAAAGAAACGTCGACTATTAACGTAACTATAATATTACCATTTATTAAATGACCAAAGTGTAGATATGTGTTCAAATATAAGAATTTTCTCTGTTTCTTCTGTCCCGTATCCAATCTGCCGACACAGATTTAGTCACGTAGACACTCTTGCTTATCAGCGATGTACAGGAAATCAGGGGATAATATTACATTCGAGTCGGTGACTCCAGCTCGTTATTTTATAGCAAACAATACGTCACTTCCCTAACAACCAGACCATGATTCCTCAAAACAAATGTCAGCCCCCTCATAAGTAAATGTAGTATGCGACTTTTATACAAGAGATGAAGATGTGTCATGAAGAAATATTTTTAAATAAAAGTTCATCCTGCCATTAAAATGCAGCTTATCATTTATAACTTGGGCCAAGTGTAAGAAATACACAATATTCAGTTCCGTAAAACTATTGTGAGTAACAACTTCCTTATGTAAATGATGCCCGTATTTTGGGAAAGTATCATACAATATAATCAGATGAAATCACTTGCACAATTTGACAAATTGTATTAATTTTGTTGGCAATAACTTCCTTTTGTATATGATTAATGGTCTACTGAGGTTGATTGATCTGTATTTATTTTGTAAGTTTTCGATAAATACTGGTGGGAATTTGTACGCTTCAACATAGTTTCACGACACAGAAACATTATGTAGCAGTAATTTAGCATCATGAAGAGTGAAGTGACAGTAAATATTTATAGAATTTCTTTGTGTTTATTTAAGAAGCCAACACAGACGTAAGAAAAGCCCGATGGCAAAGATGACTGATTATCTTCCATATGTATTGATGAAATGAAGTATTCTTTAAAACATATCATTGCTTTGTTTTAGAAAGCCCATGGAAAAACGTTTTCAAAACGTTTCTAATGTTTCTCGCCAACGTTTCTCAAAACGTTTTTAAAACGTAAAAAAAAATCCACAAAATTTGGTTTTAAAAACGTTTTTTTGAACGTTTTTAAAAACATACGGAAACGTTTTCAAAACGTTTTCAAAACATTTCTGTGTTAGCTGGGTCTGTCCTATATTCAACAGTATCAATGCCGAGACCTATTTTACCGGTATCCTGGAATCCGGTGTCTTTTTGGGCTACTTGTCAGCCTGTTGACTTTGATGCCTTGTGCATCGTACGGCATGAGGCGCCAGTATCCTCCTCTGTTAATCAGTCATAGAGACCGGCGACTACTCCAGTTCTACCTTAGAGGAGGTTCATCGTTCAACGACGTTGTCTCTATCTTCGGATGGTACGTCCCAATCGGATGGTAGCATGGATGTTGTTGACACACCTTACTACTCGTTAGGATTGCCGATAACCTCCGTATACAACGTAGTACTTCGTCGGGGGATTTATTATCCATTTTGAGTGAGTGAGTGAGTTAAGATTTAAAGTCACATCGGCAATATTTCAGCCATATCGTGACTAAAACTAGTTCTAAATTCATAATACATACATATAATATATAAAACCCTGTCAGCAAAGGACAGTAAAACCACTAGATTATCACAGATTGAGTTAAAACTAGCTAGCATATATCTTTAAAAGTAGAAAACTATTTCTGAACAATACAATGTAAAAAATGGGCTATACATCGTCAACAATTGAAGGTAGATCACCATACTAGGGACCATGGGGACTTACATTACTTTTGCTACCTGCATGGACCCTAGCTTGATTTATATCATCCCTTCAGCCGCTGGCGATTGTAGTCGAATTGAGCCATAAGTAAAAAGCACAGAAATACTACTTTTAAAAACTCTGGTGAGTTGGGATTGACTTTAAATGTTTCAGGAGGACAATAATTTTACGGTACTTTAACCCCCCTTTGAGGTTTAACAATCTAAGTTACTCATCTGAACTACCGATGATAAAATACATATCTATTTACAAACTATTCATCAAAATGTCTCTAGCAATTCTATTTCTTTTAAAAATTCAATGATTAAATGATAATTAACACTAAAAAGATCCTTCACTGTTTTGACATTAAAATATGTATCCCTTTTGATGGCAAAATCAATAGTCAAGCAAGACATGATTGACTGTGATTCTTTCATCACAAGGGATACAAAACGGAAGATCCTCACCTTTTAACAGGTATTCATGAGTATACCTTGAATGGCCAATGCGACATCGTCGTATGATGACCTCTTCAAATCTGGACTGACAACCCAAGTAGGTGTAACCAATATAGGGTTTTATTTCACGTAATTTATTAATACCTACTTGGGTGTCCCACTTCATTTGCATCAGTTCTAATGCTAGCTTTGTAATCAGAGTATGAAATAAGAAGTGGTGTCACATATATGTTAAGTGCTGCCTTGGCAGCAAGATCGGCCATTGTGTTCCCAGAAATGCCAACGTGGCTGGGTAACCAACAAAAGACGATGTCGCATTGGCCAGTAGCAAGCTCATTACACAATTCAATAATTTCTATGAAAAGTGGATGTTTACAAGAAAATTTTTTAATAGCCTGAAGACACGAAAGAGAATCAGAAAAGATTATGTATTGTTTATATTTCGGTGTCTATTAATATATTTAAGAGCTGTTAGTATTGCGTTTGTTTCTGCTGTAAAAACTGAACTGTCATTGGGTAGTCTGGAAGATATTGTTTTGGACCTAATGGCAGTGCCACAAGCTACTGCGCCACCATCCTTGGACCCATCTGTAAATAAGGATTTATATGTATTATATTTACTTTTTAATTGTTTTTATATTCTTGTTTATATTGTAACTGGTTAGTTTCTGATTTTTTAAGTGTACTGAGTGTTAGGTCGACTTGTGGCCTCACCAATTGCCAAGGAGGAGAAGAAAGAAGACGGGAAGGAGCTATATTGTCCAGCTCAATGCCGGCAGCAGAAATGAAGGGTTGAATTCTTAGCCCAAGAGGCGGAACAAGAGAAGACTTTTTGTTGTACAAATCCTCATAGAGATTATTAAACACACAATTAAAAGCAGGGTTAAACTCGTTAGAATATATACTAGCCACATAAAGAAACTGTGCATTGTCAAAATATTATCCCAGTTGATAAGTACGATAGCAATGTCAAAGGTACATATAAACTTTAATGGAGGAATCATGAGACCATAACAAGTCGGGAGAATTTCAATTGAAAAGTCAATCACAATGACGTCACGAGTCCACAAGCGGGACAGGGGTCAAACGACCATGTCACAAGCTCAATAACGGGTATGTCCACCACTGGCATTGAGAACAGCAGTGCATCGACGACGCATAGAGCCTATCAAACGTACCAAGGAAGACTTGTGGGATGTCACGCCAGATTCTCTCAGGTTCTGTTGCAAGGTCAAGGACGTTATCTGGCGGATGAGGAAGACGGCCTAGACGTCGATCCATCTCGTCCCAAACATGCTCTATCGGGGAGAGATCCGGTGAATTTGCAGGCCAAGGCAATACGTCAACGCTGTGGTGTTGCAAGAAATCCATAGCAACCCTTGCCGTGTGAGGGCGGGCATTGTCCTGTTGGAATGTTAACCCAGAGCCATGACGTTGCAGGAAAGGAAAGGAATTGCCACAGGTCGAAGAATCTGATCCCTGTAGCCCACACCAGTTAAGTTGTCCTGAACAATCACCAAAGGAGTTCTTTGGCATGCTGTTATTTCACCCAAAATCATCACGGAACCACCACGACACAGACACAGGCCTCCAGGACACAGGCCTGTGCATAACGTTCATCATGACTATGGGAAATGTTAAACATGGACTCATCTGTATAAACAACATTTCTCAACCAAAACAAGGGTCTGCGGACATGATTTCGGCACCATATTCGGCGAGCTTGTCGATGACGTTGTGTCAGGATAGGCCGTATGGCGGGCCGTCGTGGTTTGATCCCGTGATGACGTAAACGTTGTCGAACTGTGTTGGGGTGGATACGGCGAAGTCCTGGGATGGTTCGGGCAGTCATCACTGCAGTCTGAAACCTGTGGCGAAGATGGGTCACCCTTATCCATCTGTCCTGTCTTGGCGTTGTTACACGTGGACGTCCAGAACTTGGCCGATCGATGAGGTCATTTGTGTTCTGGTAACGTCTCACCGGTGCAGAAATGGTGTTCCGGTGGCAGTGGAAATGTGCAGCCACTTGTCGTTGAGACATTCCCCAACGGACCATCCCAATGGCCTCATGACGTTGTGAAGACGTGAGCCTTGGCATGCTATGCGTTTCAATAGCCGTTTAATTTTTTGAACGATTGCAAGGGCAGGGGTTGAGCTTTCCAAAGTGACAGTATTTTGGGCATTCATTTGCTCTGTTTCTCTTTCCCAGAATGCACGTGCAACAACGTATTGCACGTCTCAAGGACGAACCCACTGACGTCACGGAACGTGGCACGTGCATGCATGTTGAATACATGTTATTAATCTCTGAGTTTAAATCCTTATGTGTCTACACAGGTTTGATAAATTTAGATTTTAAACTTTTGAATACACAGTTTCTTTATGTGCCTAGTATGTATGTATTAAACATTCAGAACTAGTTTTAGCCACGATATGGCTGAAATATTGCCGATGTGCCTTTAAATCTTAACTCACTCAATCATTCCAATGATTTAATCAGTCAAATAAACCTATTTCATTGGAAAATTTTATATTGATTTTACACACATGGCAGGAAGAATGTTCATTGTTGCTGAGAATACATGAGTGGTGATTAAAACTCCTTTTAGTGTGTTATTTATGTGCAAGGGGCACCTAGGGGTTTCATCACTAACAAGTTGCAGGGACATTAAATACTTGACAATACAAATAATATATATCTCCTTGATTGGTGTATGGTTTCAGAATTGTCTAAAACAAAGAATTGACCAATTTACATCGTTCAGATTACTTGGTATTTTTAACAATAATGGTATCACAGGCTATGTAGAATTCACGTGTAATAATACTTACCTTCCACTAATCTTATTTCTTTAGATTGAGGGGACTTCGGTAGAAAATGTTTGTTGAATTACAGTTTTGATGGCATTTCACTACCAATTAACTAAAAGCCATATGTGGTTTATTTTCTATAGACAAAATGGTTTATTGTCATTTGGAAAATTTTCGCTTCAGATTTCAAAATCATCTAGGTGTACAAGTTCAAATCATGTCCATGATAATAACTAATAAGAGTAATATTTCTCTTATCAATATACAGCAGGTTCACAAGTTACTCAAATTCTCAAAATATCAATCATGAGGATTAGGTCATGACAAGGACACTTACAAATAGAAAGATCATAGTATCTTGTCATGAAATTAATTAATATTTTGGTAAGTTCTCCAGAAAATAATAGCTTTATTCTTTCTCAGATTCCACGGATAATGACTAGTCAAACACAGTCCACAGATGCTTCCAAGATGGATTGGAGTTTGTGTGTATTTTGCCAGCAATGCATAAAGGATCCTGTTATCTGCCCTGCCAATGTTAAGAACCAATCATCAAACGGTTACGCCACAATGGCTAATATCTTGCAAGCCTTTTCTGAACTTGGACAGCTGCCAATGGGCATACATTTGAGTTGTTTTGGGGGTGTTCCGAATATTTTCACCAGCTTTGAAACTCACAGAGCACGCTGGCACAAGTCATGTAGTTTCAAATTCAACAACAACATGACGCAGAGGGCAAAGAAAAGACGATTATCAAATGAAGTTGAAACTTCAAACAGTGAGTGCGGTGACTGTCTTTCCCAACCATCGCAACATAGTGAAAGTAAAGTCGTAAGAAGTTCATCTCATGACAGGAACAAAACCATGCAAAGAAGCAACATTCAGATCAGATCATCAAGTCCATTTCTTTTCTCCTTCAATTTTCACAGAAAATGCGGACTCTGCTGTAATGTTGAAACATGGCATGGATTGCACAGGCAACATCTTACCTCAATCCCGGACAAAACCAAGTCACAGGTACATTGTATGCCACACTGAAGCAGATACAGAGGCAGTATCCAGCAACACATGGTGAGGACAAGATGATAATAATGATGGGAGGATTGCATACAGAGATGGCGTTTCTCAATGTGTTGGGAAACTGGCTCATGGACAGTGGATGGACAGATATGATAGTTGCAGCCCAGATTGCATCCTCTGGCAAAGCTAATTCGTTCCTTCGAGGATCACATGTCAGAAGGACTAGACGAGCACATGAGGTCACTGCTTGTTCACTTTATCATCTTCTTCTTGAGGCTCATGGACAATCTTCAGCAACATTTGAAGACTGGATCAACACCACATCGACGATATCCCAAACATTCCACTTCTGGTTGATGGTTCTCAACTTGGGACTGTTGCTCTTGTCATTTGTTGGATGTTTAAGAAGCAGAAACTTCTGTGAGTATATCAGACTTCTAGAAGCTATGACACCGTGGAAGTTTGCCTTAGACCATACAAACTATGCAAGATGGATGCCAGTGCATATTCGAGACCTGAAGAATCTCCGTCATATTCATCCAAACACAACTAAAGAGTTCAAGAAAGAGAATTTTGTTGTTCACAAGAAGGCTTATTCTGCAATCCCATTGGATCATGCTCATGAACAGAATAATGCAAGCGTAAAATGTGATAGGGGTGACACCGTTCTTACAGAGAATGCATCTGCCTTGAGAAGATGGAGAGTTGGCGGTCCGGAAGTGATCAGAATTCTTGAAGAATGTGATGCCTCTTTGAATGTTCAAAGTATTTCTTCACATCATGAACAGAGTAAAGGAAGGCAAGAATCATTTTACACAGACGTTAGTGCTCTTACAGATGTAATCAGAGAGGTTGGAAGTGTTTTTCTTGAGCATGGACATGATCTTCTTGTAATATCAACAAGGGACATTACTGCATCAGCTGTTGTAGAAACTTTGAATAAAATTGAACACCTTGGGAAAGATCGATACGAAGACTTTGTCAATAGTCCCAATATCACGGAAAATGGTGGCCAATTAAGGTTTTCAGTGTTCCAACATATATCGAAAGGTACAAGCAACATACACATATCTGCCAAATTCCATGCATATTGTATGAAAATTGTGGAATTGATATTGAATCTAAGTCTCTGACAGTGTAATTTTGAGTGGAAAATGGCGGCCATCTTGAATATTCAATGCCTCCCTCTCTGTATATTATCTGTACAGTACAAACAACACAACTGCCAAATTTCATGCATACTGTATGAAATTGTGGAATATATATTGAATATAAGTCTCTGACTGTGTAATTTTGAATTTCAAGGTCACAAGTGGACTTTAACGGTTTACCTTTGTCAGCAAGATATATCATATTCAACACCAAGCTTTATCTAAGGATATCCAGTCAATTTTGGTGAGGTCCCTAGTATGGTGAACTACCTTCAGATGCTGGTGATCTATAGCCTTTTTATATTGTGTTGTCCTCTATAGTTAAAATGTTTTAGATTTAATTACTAGTTTTACATTTATATCTGTGATATTCTAGTTGTTCTTCTGTCCTTCGTTGACAGGATTTTATACTTTATCTTTAATTATTGTTAAGATATGTTGTTTTAGTCACGATATGACTGAAATATTGCCAAAGTGACTTTAAATTTTAACTTACTCACTCCCTCACTCAATTTTGTTGACCTTCACTCAATTTTCAAGGTCATGGCAACACTTTGAAGATTTCAGCATGTTAACCTGCACGTTAAGCTTGTCAGCGAGATATCCCAAGAACCGTTGACTGGATTTTCTTCATATTCAATACCAAGCTTCATCTAGGTAAAGCGCAGGGCCCAGTCGACTTTGGTGACCTTCCTATCATTTTCAAGGTCACATCGACACTTTGAAGATTTCAGCATGATAACCTGCATGTAAAGATTGTCAGCGAGATATCTCAAGCACCATTCACTGGACTTTCTTCATATTTGACACCGAGCTTCACCTAGGGAAGGTGCAAGGTCCAGTTGATTTTAGTGACCTTCACATAATTTTCAAGTTCACGGAACACTTTGAAGATTTCAGCATGTTAGACAGCATGTTAAGATTGTCAGCGAGATATCTCTTGAACAGTTCACTGGATTTTCTTCATAGACTTTCAAGACTTCCCTTTTTTCAATAAGCAATTTCTTTATTACTATTTTTGCATATTTCATACACTAAGACATTCATGTCAAGGTCAAAGTGAGTCTTGAAAATATTTGTGCGTTTGAACAACTACAGATAAAGATATCAGGAGAGGTTGACTGGTCATGTTTTTGTTGACTTTTAACTTCATCTTGAATTGCGACCTTCACTTTCATTACTTTTTAAGTTTGATTTGATAAATTGCGGCGGGGGATTATGTCACCTTAGTGACAATGCTTGTTTCTTTTACTGTACCAGCCAAACCTTCAATGCCTTTTGCAATAGCAAATGGGTTCAACTTGACAGGTCCACCATCAGGTGCACACATGACAAGGAAACGAGGCCAATTGTCAGAGCTGGTGTGAGTTGCAAGACCCTCATCCTCTGAGGAAAACGAATCGTCAGATTCGTGGGAACGTATTTTATGCGGGGGTGCCATGATAGAAATATATATGATTCACCCTCCTAGCTCCCCACCCACCATGGAGTGTCAACAAGGACGACGCCTCATGTGTGTGAATCTCCAGCAGACGACCCGAAAGATACTAGGAGGGTATACTCAAGCAGGAAAAATCTTCGAAAGATAAGTCCTACCAGACTGGCCCATGAGTCACCGCCTTCTGGCATAGGACTCTAGGCATTAAATGCATCGATAATTTGTCAATTAGAAATCGAAATGACCAAGACCTAAAGATTAGTTAAGTGTGCAAATAATATTTATTATGCACGGGGCTTGGCGTGACCAGCCGATTGATTGAACCGGGCCCGTTCAACCACCCGTCTAAGTGAAGTAAGGGGCGAAGTGGTGTGTTGGGCCAAGGAACGCTCTTCCTGGAACCAGTGCCCTCAATCACCAGACTCCCTTCCTCCATCGACACAGGGGCGCAACCCACGGCAAACGGGTTGCCCAATTTGGTCTATAGACCAACAATAGGGTACTGTAGACCTATATGCCCCGGATCCACACGGAGGCGAAGAGCGCTTAGCGTTACCCAGCACCCACCACGAGGAGGTGGCTCTGCACAGGTGCCAGTGAAGTTTGAGGTGCATAATACTTCATACAATGGCCAATTTGCTTTTTTTATGCACGGCTTAGGGACTGATCATATAACGGTTGAAGCTTAGATTGGCGAAGCGTAGTAGATGGAGGTATATACAATGAGCAAGTTTGCAAGACTCCTTGCCGCATAAAAATAGAAGATCCTCCTGAAGCCTTATCACCTGGTGGAGAAAAGGAATGATGACAGTTGTATTGGTCAAAATAAAACGTATCAGTTGGTGTAAGATGCGTCCTCTTGGAGTCACAGTGCTGATGGTAGTACATTTTGTCCTAATAACCGAGAAGCTGATAAACGTTTTTGGACAGTTAGCGATGCGTGACCTGTTTATCTTTCACCAAGATATTGCAGTCTCCCATGAAACAGATTGCTGTGAATCTGGAGCAGGATGAGGTGAAGAAACTTCTGCCGAATAAGAAATTGTAGTTTGTGTCTGAATTGTAACTATTTCTGTTTTACTTCCGAAAAAGTGATATACTTTGTATGTTATATTTTAAGGATTTTGCACTGATGAAAAATGAGGACAATTTTTATGGATATACAACTTCTTTATTCTGCATAGGCGACATTTCTACGTACATTCTTCAGCTTGTTCGGTGGTTTCATGTTTCAGATTCGGGCTTTTAGGCAGCGAGCAGCAGCAGCAACTGGTGTTTCCAGTGATAATTGAACTGGGTGTACAGAGTCATAGCGAGAGTAAATCGGATCGTGAAAGTAACTGACGTCTGTACGTTGTAAAGTTAGTTAACCAAAATAGATAGCATTTGAATGTATAAACAATTCAATGAAAACATGAAATCATTGTTCTTTCAGAAGTGTTGTTTTTCGGGACAAGTTCTGTAACGAATCCATGAATCCATGCTTCGCACGAACGCAACATTTATGACATTCTCTGCTCCCCTACTTATTGAAGTCAACTCGACCTGCCGTTTGTGCCATTTGACCTCCCTGGTGATGCATATGAAGAGTAACTCAGGTAAAACTTAACAAGCTGTAATGTCGTTGTCAAGCAAGGGGTCCACTTGACAACGACATTAGAAACGTCGCCTATACAGTATACAGAAGCTGTATATCCTTAAAAATTGTCCTCATTCTTCATCTCCCCAACTTCTAGAATACCACGCAAAGAAGTTTTAGACTGATGTTCAAAATTAGGGCATGATTTGGATGATGCTAAACTCTGTCCATTACAGTTGGCACACTTTATATTATTAGTGCACTCAGAGTGAGTGAGTTGACATTTATCGTCACATCGGCAATATTTCAGCCATTACGTGACGAGAACAATGAATGTTATACATAGTAAGTAATGGTCCACACGGGGGGCGAAAAGCTCATAGCGTTACCCAGCACCCACCACGAGGAGGTGGCTCTTCACGGGTGCCTAGTGCACTCAGAGCCCTCATGAACGAAACAGCAACGAACACAAATAGTTACCTCATTGCACGTCTTGGCGCCATTGTTTTTATGTAAAGAGTGGACTACCTATGCCTATACGGTGTATTACAAAAAAACTATTGTGACCCACAATTTGTAGGTTAGGACAGGAAACACTCACCACTTCGCAAACACTAGGTATCGTCACTCTGTCAGTGATTCATTTAGGCATGCTCATGATGTAACCAAAATCAAACAATCCCATATTAAGCAGGCTGTGATATAACTTGAATACTCACCCACTCATTAAAGGAATGGTATTTGTACTTGAGAACTACTTACGTCATTATAGTGTTTGAAGTGTCCTTCACACACGCCGGCCTTTAGGTATACCCTGTGCAGGTAGCAGAGTCGTGGCGCTGTTGTGGTTATCGAAAATGATTTACACCAGTCCTGTCCGGTACATGCCGCGGCACACTTTGTCTGCGTCAGCACCGTCACTGACGTTGATGTGGTAATTTCTTCACATGTCGTAATTCTGGTGAAATCCTTTGTTACCACTGCTGCAGAGACTCCACAGGTGATGGTTGATAATAATCCCGCCAGTGACATTCTGAAGGTCACGTCGTACATGTTTCTGTGAAGTAAAACACGAAGTTATGTATGTACCCATCAAACTGAAATAAAGATATTAACGTCTTTGCATGAAGACTTGCATCATTAAATGCCGACCAGGCTATGTAGTGTGTGGACGGGTTAGCCAACACGCAACGTCCCATTAATTATTTTGCTGCAATTTGCGGGTAGCAAGTGTTTCAAATGTATACTTGCGTGTATTCAAATTAACAGATAATCGTAACACTGCACGCGTAGGACAAATACCTCACACTCAGATAGTCGTTCATCTACACGCATCAGACTCTCGGATAGTCGTTCAACTACACGTGTAAGACAGATACATTACACTCAGGTAGCCGTTCATCTGCACGTGTAAGACAGATACATTACACTCAGGTAGTCGTTCAACTACACGTGTAAGACAGATACCTTACACTCAGATTGTCGTTCATTTACACGTGTAAAACAGATACCTTACACTCAGATAGTCGTTCATCTGCACGTGTAAGACAGATACATTACACTCAGGTAGTCAATCATCTACACGTGTAAGACGGATACATTACTCTCAGATAGTCATTCATTTACACGTGTAAGACAGATACATTACCCTCAGGTAGTCGTTCATCTGCACGTGTAAGACGGATACATTACTCTCAGATAGTCGTTCATCTACACGTGTAAGACAGATACATTACTCTCAGATAGTCGTTCAACTACACGTGTAAGACAGATGCCTTTCACTCAGATAGTCGTTCATTTACACGTGTAAGACAGATACCTTACACTCAGGTAGTCGTTCATCTACACCTGTAAGACAGATGCCTTACACTCAGATAGTCATTCATTTACACGTGTAAAACAAGTAAAAGAAAGAAAAGAGGTACATTTGTGCATTTGAGTATTTCACAACACATGTTCTCAGGGACATGTTTTAATGAAAACTTTTTTTATAATGTTTCTAAAACGTTGTTTTTAAGCGTTTTTTTGAAACGTTATGAAAACGTTCGGAGTAACGTTATTCAAACGTTATCAAGAAACAAAATCCAAACTTCTACACACCAACGTTTCAGAAACGTTATTGAAACATTGGCTAGGGTTTCCCTAAAGTTTGCTTGAAACCAAATCACAACCTCGCAAAATTGTTTTTGAAACATTTTGAATACAAGACACTTGATATGGATGTACAGCTTCTTTATTATTTACACACGACGTTTCTGGGCTAATACTTGCCCCTTCATCAGGTGAATGATAGTGAATAGTTACAGAAGTATATATAGTGTGTACAGGAAGCCACAGAGTTGTTTTTACAAAGATATCCGTAGTATGTACATGAAGCCACAGGGTTGTTTTTACAATAGATTAGCGAGGGAATTAAGTTGAATTAGGGTATACACAAAGTTTGTACAACGTGTTTACATAGAGTGAATGACCGTAGATTGAAGCCAGTTAAGGGTGTACAGTGATAGAACATTATAGAAATTGGGATGTACAATTATAGGCGTCTGTGATGTACAGCATGATAGGAAAACACCATTTATGCAAGGAAATCAGTTAATGCACCAGGCATTGGGGAGGAAGACACCCTGGTCCCTATTCATATCAGGTTTAGACCGTTTGATGTGGATGGCTTCCATTAATTTCCGTTGACGCCAATTGCTAATGTTCACGGCTAAGATTGCCGTGTGTTGCCAGCTGATGGTATGGTCATGATTCTTAACTAAGTGTTCCGGAAGAGCTGATTTTAAGTCTGATTTATTCACAGATATTTTGTGCTCTTTAATCCGAGTGGCGATTGCTCTGTCAGTCTCGCCAATGTACGTGCCACCACAGTTGCATTCCAATTTGTAGACACATCCTGTTGGGTTGGGAGTGGTGTTGCAGTTGCCTTTTCCATTGGCTTTAATAAGGTTTTTAGGGTCCTTCCGGATGAAAATGTGGTGTCAATTCTGACAGTTTCCTTCAGTTGTCTACTGATTTGATGGCTGATGGATCCTACATATGGAATGTCAAAAAGGATGGGGGATGGTTCAGGCTTGGGTCTGGATTGGTCTTAATTTGATGTTGGGGAGTTGACTTGATGGTGGTTTCAACTAGTTGTCTCGGGTAGTCATTGAGGGATCTGGGGGTGATGGCTGGAGTGGATGTAGAAGACTGTCCATTTTACTCTTGTGACAAGACGAGTTTTATTACAGGAGGTATGCATATTCACATTATTGTTCTAAAAACGACAATTTGTACAGACAACTTAATACATCATCACTTAAGAATTTCAGTCATATTCTATATCTTGCCAAGGTATTGGCCACAGTCGGTTTACACATGACTATCTGCTGAAGACGGATGGGGATGGACGTTCCATGTGTGTTTCTTGCAATGAGGTTTTCACCATCACACATATTCTGCTTGACTGTGTGGACTTGTCGTCTGCAAGGGACTCACATTATGATGCAACAAATCTGAAAGATCTGTTCTCCCGAGTGAGCGCTAATCTGATAGTGAACTACCTGAGGGAAGTTGATCTGTATCATAAATTGTAACTGTTTAATGTGACTAACGAATTGCCTGCTTTTACATGTCGTGCCATGACTTTTACATGACTTTTGAAATAAAACTCACTCCGAGTATGTACAATGTTTATAAATGCAAACTTGTTTTTTGTCACTACATGGATGGTTCCCACTTTCGAGCTCGTTTTATTGATGTAATTAAAAAGTATAGGCTTTCCGTCACGAATGTGAAAACGGTACACGCTTGGTTTTCGAACCCGATGCAATTGTGGCAGAATCAATGCAATTTCACCGTGTGGTGTGCGATGATGGGGTGCGATGTGATGTTGAACGACACTCATCGTGATCTGCTGAGTCGGTCTGTGTTCCTTTTTCACGTGTACTACCAGATCAGACGATCCTCAAAAAAAACCAGCAACCAGATGCCGCCGGACAAGCCGTGGAACGCGTTAAACAATCCTTACGATAGACGTGTGTATGAACGCGTTTGTGATGAATTCGAACTAAGTCCGAAGACGGTCGATTGGCGTTTGCCTGGAGTGAATCACAGTTTAAGTATTCCGATCATTCACAATATGCCCCTCGTAGAAGCCAGTGAGAAGTTGAAAGAATGGTGTGGTAAAACGTATGCGAATGGTTACGTCACAAGTAACAAGTGGTGAGACGATCTCATGGCTTTTGACGACAAAAACGATAACTGCGTTTGGAGGTTTCAGCAGGGACCTGTAGACGATTGGAAAATGTTTATGCTGTATACACCAAAGGGGTTTGCTCGCGTGCGTACCGTACAGTTGAATGATTCGATTCCAACGTACGTGTGGGCTGTGCTGGTCGTGCAGGCACAAATGCATTCAGCATCGTGGGTAAAGGGACAGCTTACGATGCACAGAAACAGTTCGTGGTCAACATCGAAGATGTCATCGCGTCTCTGGTCGTTCTGGCGAGTGCCATCTAAAGCTATGAAATTGTGCTGGAATACTCCCAGTCGAAGTCGACTACATGTTCGCCGTGGGACTCTACATGACTCCGAGCGACATGCAACTGAGGGTGAACAGAGTGATGGGCTACAACATGAAATCGTCATCGCCACCGGCGATCAAAAGTTGGGCTTGAACCCCAACGTCAATAACGCGAGTCGAGTCGTGCTGCAGTATGAAACAGGCTTCGTGCCATCGCCACCGGAAGTAGAACCACCACCACGGCAATGACAGCAACATCCTCCACACGTGCAGGCAAACAATCAGTGGCACGTCGAAAGCTCTGGTGGTCGGCGGGATCTTGGTCGGACTGTGTCTCATTCGGTTAAACATTCCTTAGCGGCAACAAAAGCCCACAGGTTTTGACTGAGCGTTTTCGATAAGAAGCCTAACAGCCAGGAAACGATGTTGCCAAAGATACCAGGCAACACTTCGGCGGCTTTGCCGGCCAGTTTAGCCAGGACTTCGCTGAGCAATTTCAAATGTTTTTTATCCAGTCTCTGACATCGCCTGATGGGCTTGGTGGTGGTGGTGGTGGTGGTGGTGTTGGGCTGGTTGGTGTACTGCTGCCCATCAGTGATACGACCAGGGTCGATATGAACGCTGGCGATGGTGATCCCTTGTTCCCGGAACAGAGTTCGGATCCTGTCGGCCAACGTGGCGTTCTCGTTCAAGAATCGGTGGTTTGTGCATGCGGCCGATCTGCAATCGGAGTGATTCCCAGGTGGTGGAAGCTGCTTCTATTCAAGCTGATCTCTCGTCTTCCAGGTCGTGAATTCTGTTGGCACCTCGTCGAGTTTTCTGTTTTCGCGAGTGATGTCGATTGTCAATTTCATCCAGTTTGGCTAGGTAGTAGTAGATATAATGATAGTCCGAGACCAAGTCCAACAAAAGCCTCTGCAAAGCTTTATTTCACAAGTAAAGCTTTTGTCAGACCCTTAGATCTCGCCCCAGTATATCTACTACTTTTGAACCCCCAGTTAACTTCCCGGCCACACGTTGCAGCACGTGGCACTACTGTACCACTATGACCGCAAACTATCACTTGACACTATGTCGCGTTGACCTTGATGAAACAGTTTAATGTGAATCGCCTATGATCTCTTTGGGTGTTCGTAATAAAGGCTTGCTGGGCTTTTCGTACCCCCTGTTCTATGTACTTTTTTTTCTCGTCTTCCCTGATAGCAGACTTACGAGACTTGGACCGGATTTCTTGTTTCATCTTACGGTACTTGTCGAGTTCTGAGAGGATTGAACGAAATTCCTCCTCTGAGATCTTACTGTCAGTGAGTGCCGGGGAAATACACTCACTTACGGTGTTCAGCTTTGCTTCGGCCAGAACCCTGATCTCGTCGTGTTTCAATGCCTTACGATGCAGTCTGCGGGATACAAACTGAAACACCAACCCTGCCACCCCTACCACCCAAGCTGTTATTTCAATGCCTAGCACTATAGGTGCGGCCACGATGGTGGCTAACAACCCAACACTCGTTGCCCCTAGTCCCATGCTGGTTGCCATAAGGGCAGTATCAGTCCCGTCCACGATATTGAAAGCTCTATGGTACTTCTTATATAGTGCTTTCCGCATGTCGCGGTCTTGTTCTAGTTGACGTTTTACATCACTTAACTGTCTCAAGCGGAATCCGTCTACGGTTTCCAATGTCTTCGCTACTTCCTCTACGACTGGGTACAGCCCCATTCTGTGTGCATATAATATATCTTATGGGATATTTTTTAATTGGGCTTCAGTCAATAGCCGATCAATGTACTTGAGGCTTATAAGGCTTAGATTCTCGTATGTGGAGATACGGGAAGGATCAATAGGTAACTTCTGGTCTATATCAACATGTGAGCAGTTTACTAAGGGAGGTAGTAATCCCTGTGGGAGGTCCCCCAATCGTATAATGATATGGCAAGGTAGGGGGACTGGTATTAGGGGGTCATCCCAACGTTTTGTCACCCCAGGTAAAAGTTGCAGGTTTGGGGATGGCCCCAGGTCTGAATCATCAAATTTACCCTTGTAAGCGACTTCTATGATGAGTGTGGAGCCTGGGGCCATAGCCCTAAACCCTGCTATGGCATCGGGGCGGTTGGCTATTAACTGTGACCACCTGGATGAAACTAACATGTTGCCCACCGAGTAATATGGTATTGTAGAAACTATCATCCTTTCATGAGTTGGAATGAAAGACGTGAGCAAGATACCATTGTTCCTAATTTCGGAGACATAGCCATCTTTATCTAATGAGATATATGGTGCCGTGAGGGTCACTTTGATCAACCATTTGGGTTCTTTTAAGTCTACCAGGGGCTGCCGTATGTACACACCGTTTTTAAAGAGTAGGACGTACGAGACGTTTCCCCTACCAGACTGATCGAATCCCTCTATGCCTCCAAGGTCCGCCTATACACGTTATCTTTTAGGGGTAGGACATACAAGGCGTCTTCCTCGCCAGGCTGATCCAATCCCTCCGTGTCTCCTAGATCGTTAAGTGTGACGTTGGGCCGATGACGATTGGACATTGCTATAATACTATTACGAGATAGTTTCCAATTGTTTTTCTGATAATTTCTCAGGGGTGCACTTCACCCCCATGAAGTGTATGTTGTCGGGTAGGAAGATCTTGGCGAGTGATATCGTGTCTTCCATGGTCACGGTGACCCCCTGCAGACTGGTGTGGGAGTCGACACCCACCCAAACGTAAACAGTGCAAACCTGATACTGGTGTTGTTTCCCCCACCTGAGTTTGATCCCCTTCACGATTTCGACTTCATCCGACGATGGTTGCCCTAGGTAGACTTTGATGACCAGCGTGGAGTTCACCGGTAGGCTTGCCAGGATGTTGACCACGGCAGCGAATTCAGACACCAACTGCAATGCCCCGTCTTGCACTCCCAGTTTACTCGATAGCATGTGGGCTTCCATACTGGCAACTGGGCTGATGACTACGCTACGTCTCTGAGCCGGGACGTAAACCACGAGCAGGGTTCTGTTGTTCACGACTTTGTTTAGGTAGTTGTCTTTGTTCTCCGTGAACATGTAGGGGGAGCCGAGCCTAATATTGAGAAAGCAGTCGCCTTTAGCGGGTAACAACACCCACTTGTCATCGTCTGTGAAGACGAGCATATATGGTTTGTTTCGGGCGACGGTCGTTCTCTCAACATCTTCTATGTCGAACAGTTTGACCCTGAACGATGGGTATACTATCCATTTATCATCACCGGTGCGGACTAGGGTGTACCGAGTGCTGACGGTCGCTCCTGAGGTATCTACTATATCACCTAGGGTTCCACCGCGTTTGTAAATGTTGTTTTTCAGTTGCAAGACGTACAATTTACCATCTACTCCGGGGTCGTCGAATCTGCGTGTGTGCCCGAGGTCGGAGATCCTCGCATTGATGCATTTTTTCAAACTCATCCCGGGGCCTTGTGCGCTAGTCATTTTATGTGCAGCGTTATGCTGAGGTATCCTATATTCACAGGATTATGATTTATATCTAACACCGATATTATCAGCTCAGGGATGTTGCCCCGAGTTAACCTCTTATACTGCCACGGTGAAAACGATTCGGTTCTGCCGTCGTTGTATTTCTCCATTTTCACCGGTACGGCTCTCAGTATCGTGGAAGGGTGACCACCTTGAATGTTGTCCGTTGTGATCAGCTGACCGAGATGAACGCACAGCTCTCGGTACGGTACTAGGTCAGGTAACTTCGTGCCTGTGACGGTAGTTGTTGGTTTTATCTCGTCCGGCAGCATACCGAGTGTCCTCGCCAATGGTCAGCCGAGCCTCAAGGGGTTTATTATGTTGTTGATGAACACCACTGTGCCGTTTGAGTCGTTCATCTTGAGTTCGGCTTCCAAGGGTTTGAAGACCTCGTCGCTTAGCAAGCACGAGCTGTAGTAGCCGTCAGTTATCTGGTTGCGGGCGCCACTGACGAACAGCTTGTTGTTGTTGACGTTGATGTTAGTCCATCGCGGTAGGTAGGTGATATTGCAGAGTGCGACTTCGAGTTGGCTCGACGTGTTATCGATCGCGTGCATCAGCTGAACGGCCTCGACGCTCGTTATTCCTGGAAGTGTTATGTACATGTTAGAGTATATATATACCCATTATATAATACTTTAAAAATGGACAAACAAGGAGGAGCATCCTCCCAAGGAGTGTTTTACTCCCCTGGAGTGTTTTACCCTAAACTGGATATAGATTTCCCACACATGAAGATTATGGTCGACGCTGCTGGGATGTATTTCAGCGCCCAGTTTATAGATGTGTTCGATTGGTATAAGCTTTCAGTGACTAACGTCAAGGAAGTCCACGCTTGGTTCAACAACTCGATGCAGTTCTGGCAGAACCAACTCAACTTCGCCGTGTGGTGCGCTACAACAGGGTGTGGTGTGACATTGGACGACACTCGGCGGGGACCACTGAGTCAGTCTGTGTTCATGTTTCACATGTACTACCAGGTCAGGCGTATCCTCAAAGAGATCAGCGCCCCGCTCCCACAGGACAAGGCGTGGGACGCAGTAAACAACCAGTACGATAGACGGGCCTACGAACGTATTTGCAACGAATTCGAACTAAACCCGAAGACGGATTGACGTTTGCCGGGGCCGAACCACGGGTTGGGTATTCCATATAATGGGGGGTGACCCGTGAAAGAAGTCAGTGATGATTTACTGAAACGAGATATACTATGCCAGGACTTTGCTTTGTCGAGTAATGAATGGCGAGATGATCGTATGAACTTTAAAGGTGGTGTTGCTTTCACCGTCCAGAAAGTGGAGCAGTCAACCGCGGACGGGTGGAAAATGTTCATGCTGGACACGCTGAAAGTGTTGACTCATGCCGGTGTCACCAGATTAAACGACTCGATTCGAACGTACGTGTGGGCGCTGTTGGGTGCGCAGACGCAAATGCGTTCCAGCATCCTCGGTAAGGGGACTGCTTACGACGCTCAGAAACAGTTCGTTGTTAACGTTGAGGATGCTATCAATGCTCCAGTTGATCTCCCGAGTGCCAACAAACGCTACCAAGACGTGTTGGAATACGCCAGATCGAAAGTCGACTACATCTTCGACGTGGGACTGTACATGGCTCCGAGCGATATGCAACTGAGAGTAAAAAAAGTGGTGAGCTACAACAACGAAGAAATCGATAAGCTGTACGCTAGATACAAGGCTAGACTCGGGGCAGAGATGACAAAGACTTTTGGATCGGCTATGACCAAGAAATACACTGGTATAGCGTCGTACTTCCCATTCCCCAGGAACATCGACTTTACCTGTGGGAGGACCTCGAGAAAGACCCTTTTATTGAACACGCCTTGAGCTCTATCAGCTGTGTGCTGTACCACAAAAACGGTATGTTTTAGGCCTGGTGACAGCGGCGATTATCAAAGCAAAGCATTGCCAATTTAAGGAGGGGAAAAATAATAATAATAGTATACAAGATGGATGCTGCCCAAGAAATGACACAGGAGGAGACCCCCAGGGGGTGACACCTTCAGAGGAAACCCCACCCCAAACCCCCAGGGAGGTGAACCCTACAGTCACCAGGCAGAAGAACCCTAAGAGAGTCGCCGCCGGTAGAAAAAGGTGGTCTAACCAACATAAGAGTAACACGTGGAGCCTGGCTCGACTCCTGTTGATTGCAGGCGCAACTGCTGCCGTGGCTATCTCATGGTTATATAATAAACAACCACCAAGGGAGGGTATCCCTCCCCAGGAACCCCCACAATTAGAGGTCAACCCACATATCATGTTATAAATATATGGGGCGGTGGGGTAGCCTAGTGGTTAAAGCGTTGGCTCGTCACGCCGAGGACCAGGGTTCGAATCCCCACATGGGTACAATGTGTGAAGCCCATTTCTGGTGTCCCCCGCCGTGATGTTGCTGGAATATTGCTAAAAGTGGCGTAAAACCAAAACTCAGTCAGTCAGGTATAAATATATATTTTTATATCATATACATAATGTCTGAGGGGAAAACGTTCGTCAACGATGCATACCACGCCACTGTGGTCGCCAGTCTAGCTGTAGGGTACGCTCGGTTGACCAAAATGGTACTTAAACAACCGACTATCAAGCTAGATTTCAACCTGCAGGATATGGGTATGCCCATAATGAACCTGGGTATGGCGATGGCCACCAAGGACATCCTACACAGCAAAAATAACTTAGTTTCCGTTCTTGCGGAAACCTAATGGATACTGGGTAATGTAGGTTTCCGCTAGGTTTCAGTATCCAGAAACAGACAATGCGAGTTTCCGCATAGTCTACAAAACTGAAACTAACAAATCTAGGTTTCCGTCAAGTTTCTATAACTGAAACTATCATTATGCGTTTCCATTTAGTTTCAGTTCGCTGAAACATTCATAGCAAAATGACTTAGTTTCCGCTATTGCGGAAACCTATTGGATACTTGGTCATGTAGGTTTCCGCTAGGTTTCTGTTGGTTTCAGCTTAGATGAAATGGCAAACTTAGCTTTGTGCTGTTCCATTGGGGGAAAATATTTACCTACTGTTACATTTGCAAGATAATTTCTATATACAGAATACAGCTAGGGTCCATGCAGGAAGCAAAAGTACTGTACGTTCCCGTAGTCCCTAGTATGTTGATCAACCTTCAGGTGTTGGCAATCTATAGCCCATTTTTATACTGTCACGTTAAAGTGTTTATGGTTACATGCCAGCTTTCAGTGTACATTTGTGATAGACTAGTTATTTTACTGTCCTTCGAAGACAGGTAAGTATATAAGTTTGTTTTTATTTCATGTACACATTTACAAATTTAGATTTACGACTTTCATAGTCACGATATGGCTGCCGATGTGACTTTGTAACTCACTACCATTCTGCATAACTTGTGAATGTACCATTTATTACATTGTACACGAAATACAACAAACACAGTGACACAGTCACAGATATGATTCATCTGTTTCATTATTTTGAATAGCTCACATTTAAACAGAACCCAACAATGTGTGTGTGTGTGTGTGTGTGTGTGTGTGTGTGTGTGTGTGTGTGTGTGTGTGTGTGTGTGTGTGTGTGTGTGTGTGTGTGTGAGAAAGCCAAATCAAGAGGGAATCTTCAGCATTGGAGAACACAACCTCTGTATGAATATGCAAATACAAATATGTCAAAACCCTACAACATTTTATGCATATGATGAAATGATGTCTACTAGTGCAGGCATAACATACTTGCTGTGGTATTTATTAAACTGATATCAAATTCAAATTCAAATGTTTATTGTATGAAAGGTCATGGGCCCATATACATGAAATGTACATTTGAAGCTGCCTCAATGTATCTTAACATATACACACTAACAATCTCACATAGTAAAGACTTGGCAACTTGCTGACAATCATGAAGCTTCTATTGCACTCATACTGAGCAGACAGCAATCCTCTGATCTGGTACATATGAAGCAGAGCCTAAGTTGAGACATTTGTTTTGCCACACAGAGAAAGGGGAAATATAACCAAGTTGATTACAACAAGGCTTGAACCAGTCCACAACCGCAAACAGATGGTGTATGCGCTACTTAAGATCTGTGGATGAATATGAAGAGTCCTGGTTGCATGATGTTGGGCACAACATCGTGGCCATGCTCATCGTCCCACACAGACTCTGCATCATCCGGCAAATACAATTCATACAATGCTTAGTAAAACTACAAAAACAGCCAAAGTAACACATGTATACATATTCAAAAACATGCACAGTGGTACATCTGATCACAGTGACATTATAAAAGTTAGAACGACTAATTTGTAGATGTAACCAAAAGATTTTTTTCACAATCACAAAGGAAAGATCTGTAGTATATATGTATATTGTATCTTCCATTGGACATGTCACTTATTTGATTGATTGGTACCAGAAAATAGTAGCCAACCCAGTATTCTGAAGCAAATTGTGGTAATATTTATTACTGTTACTGTACTCATATTCAAGGTAACATCTACTACCAAATCGCCAATTGAAATCTAAGCATAGGTAAGAGGGTACATACATATTTTAAATAGATACGAATCCTGTTTAAACACTGAATGTAACACCTGATTATATATGTGATCTTATTCATTTCAAATTAAAATGACCAACTCAACTGAGAAAAGCATACAAAACCTAACATTTCCCATGAATGAAAAATCGTGGGTATTTCTTAGTTTTATCAACCCTCTAAGGAAACATTCACAGAAATATAATAACATAAAATATTATTTTTTAATGTGACCTTTACTTTAATTTAAAAACTGTAAAATGTGTAACACAACTTATTCACTTTCAGTTACATATCTGATATACAATAATTAAATATATTAATTATTGATATATGATGGATAACAAAGGGACAGATCAAACTGAAGTCGTTAAGTGAAACCTATGAAGTGAAGTATCTTTGACGACTAACCTGATGAGAAACTGCAGTCCATTCCAGACAGATTCCTTGTTTCCTTGAAACAAACGACTGGCAGTGCGGACAGAAAACTGGTCTTTTTCTTGGAACTGAAAAACATATCAACTTATAATTACACTGGAATCCACGCACTGTTACATTTTGAGTGATTATGTTTTTCACAAAGATAAAGAAATTTATGCTATGTATCTATTAAGAGTTTACTTGTTTTTGACTAAATGCTGATGGATAAAAACAAATTGTTTTAAGATTTCCTTTAATGAAATTAGGAGAATGGTATGGTGTAACTATAAATGATTACCAAGCCAAGCCTCTTGTCAATCTCCAACAAGTCAGTGGATCCACAATACGTATCTGTAAATTGAAACAATGATTCTTTTAGAAATGTTATACGTGACCTGTGTCAATGCATTGTAAGGCTAAGAGGTTTAATAATTAATTACACAAATTATTACACAAAGCTATGAGTGTAAAGTATATGTAATAATTGTTTTAATGTGGCGGTGTTTGGTCCTGTGCGTAGAGCTCGGGTCACAATCAGTTGAAGTTAAGCAACGTTGGTCGCGGACAGTCCTCGGATGGGTGACCGTGTTTGGCAGCTTGACTCCTGAAAGTTTCTAGGACTTCAGTCCTACCCCACAACGAAGCACATGTGACGCATGTGGTCTCACCTTAGGCAGGTGAGTTAGTTCAAAATTGCCTCTGTCCGCCCAGCAGTAAAATTGGGTACCTGGTATGATACGATCACAGCAAAAATAACTTGGTTTCCGCAATGCGGAAACCTGGTGCAAAGTGGACTGAAACTTAAGTTTCCACCTGGAATCCAGTGAGTTTCCGTTCTTTTACATTGAGTTTCCGCAATAACGGAAACTTACAATTACCCACTTTCTAAGGGTTTCCGCAAGGTTTCCGTTACCCACAATCAAACATGTTTCCTCAAGGTATCCGTTAGCCACACTCCGACAAGTTTCCGTTGTGTTTCAGTTAACTTTGAATCCATCAGGTTTCCGCAAGGTTTCAGTTATTAATACGACTCCAACAGGTTTCCGCAGAGTTTCAGTTACCAACAATCCGACATAGTTTCTGCATAGTTTCAGTTACAAACAATCTGACATAGTTTCCGCATAGTTTCAGTTACCCGTTTCAATTTCAGTTTCACAGGTTTTCATATGCGCTTCAAGAGTCAAATTTAACCATTCTTCTTTATTCATATCATAAACTCTTGTTAAAAACAATATAAGCAATTTGTTATTATCATGACATTTTCTTAAAGAAAAACAGAATATTTAATAAGATTCATTGTTTTATTTTCTCAACATGAATATGAATTAGCATTTCAGGCAAATAAAGATCATACATATAACTAGTAATATAGCACTCAAAAACAGCAAAACATTTTGGCATAACTCAATCCAATTTAAGAAATCATATATCATTAATAACAAAGTAGTAATTTTTCATCAGTTAAACTTTCATTCACTTATTATCTTGAAATAGCATGTTAGATATGAAATTTATTTCTAAAATCATGCTAATGGTGAAAAATAACAATAACATACAAATTAACACAGTAATTAAACATAGCTGCATCGGACATTTATTTGCACGCTTTGGTGTTCTGTCACACACAACTATCGCCAAACATCCACTATGATATACATCATACAATAACATAACATACAGCTTACAATACAAATATAAAATAAAATAAAAATTACATTATGAAATTGAAAATAAATTCAATTATATTGCAAGAGTTGGTCAGTTAGCCCAATAAGGGGCATCCCTGGGCGGAGATCCCTCCGGTTGGTTGGATGCCTCATCCTCGTCCTCACGTTGGCCATGACGAGAGCAGTAGAGGTGTAGATTCTTTCCAAGTTCAGTGTCGTCGGGTATGCCCTAAGCTTGCTGGACTCCCAGACAAAGGAGACGGAATGCAACTTATTGACGTCATCTTCGTCACTCACGACTGGTGATGTCATGTCTACGGTGAGTGTTGTCGCTACCTTTTCTTTCGTCTATCTGGCCAATCGATAGATGCAAGTCTGTTTAGGCGATGTGCAAGTTTCTGAAAATGGCAGGTAATAACGAATTACTAGGTTATTTTGATAAATTACACAAACATCAATCAACAAGAAACTGAAAATGCCAAGGGTGATTTAAAATGAGTAATCCAAAGGGAAGTTTGAATAAAAGAGAACTTAATTGAACAATCACACTTTGCACTAGTTTTCTCAAAACTCAAATTATGCAATTCATCACACGTCATTGACCGAATGAAATATCTTATTTTCTAAAGAGGACACACAATCTATACAAAATTTGCTCTGGAGTTACATGATTCCCAGACCAGAGGTAATAATACGTTATGTATATATCTGAACATTTATTGCATTTTCTATATAGCAGTAATGGTACTAGTAATATATTTTCATCAAATTGCTATATTCAATCTCTTACAGTTCGTATTGAGCCCATTTCTGGCGTCCCCCGCCGTGATGTTGCTGGAATATTGCTAAAAGCGGCGTAAAACCAAACTCAGTCAGTCAGTCGTATTGTTGAAGGCACAAGTATATTCACCCAGTAGTGACTGTATGTTTACACCATTAAGTCTTTGAGGTGTATTTTGAAGTGAATAATACAAGACATGAATGTTTACGGATGTCAACGTCTTTATTATGTGAAAACACACCATGTTTGGGAGTGAATGGAGTTGACATCCATAAACCTTGTCTCTACACTATTAATTTGAAATTATTTACTATTCATAATGAAAGTCACTACAGATAGGTCAAAATTACCTTCACAGGTTCCTGCTGACCATCCTTGGTCATTCATTATACAGTCTCAAGACACATCATCAGCTTTGCTGAAAAAAAATAAACAATAACACTTTACTTTTCTTTGCATTTCCCCCCATTCATTCATTCGAGTTTTTAAAAAAAGCCCAAACAATTGCAGCGACATTTATACCAACAAGCAAACTACAGATTTATCACTTTAGGTTATGCAATCAGTAAGTGAACGGCCTGACATTAACATCCTGATGAATGGAGTTAAGTTATCTCATGTGACATAACCTTGGAGTAATTACGGTATTGTAAAATCAAGGGGTCAGTTTGACTGCAATTTCACACAGGGGTGAAGTTAAGATTTAGTTGGTCCAATTAGAAATCATGATTAAGTTACCGGTTATTCAAATCCATTTGGCAATGAAACTTTAGTATGGTTCATTTTGTGAAAATGTATCTAGGGAAGCATAATAATAAAATATTCAAAGTAAAATTATGTCTATGTTTCGTAGTACCATAAACACATACTTCAGTAAGAGAGGGTGATCTTTTCCTCCAGGAGTAGTCGTGATGCGTTTCCTCACAACAGCCTAAATGAATAAAACAATCCATTAATATATAATCTATTTGCTATATTTTTCAAACTTGTAGTGTATTTTAAGATAGACTTATTTTACTTCACCATCGTTTGAAAATAGTTCGAGCAAAACTGTACAGCCGTGGGACTTAAATATACTTCAGTCGGCAAATTTCTCATAGACTTGCATGCTATTTTAGTGTAACTGTGTAATTTTCATTAATTCAGTTTTCCATATTTGGTTGTCAAATTTTGCAGGTTGTTAGGAAATCATCTTGGTCACAGATACATCCTTTTCCGCATTGTAGTTACATGAGCAACATATATATAACAATGCGTATTCTTTCCCCATAGACCGCCATGTTAACAATTGTCATAACCATGACACGCACTGAATTGAAAATAAAACGGAAATTATGTCTTTGTAGCTGAGATGATTCATGACCCATGTGCAAAATATGAACAATATCAAACGGATATTAAATAAATTCAATGTCTAGCTGCACCAAATTAAGTCGAATAATGCATAGTGACGAATACCTATGGCCAGTGGCTGTAATTCGACAGATTAGCTTGTTTACCAATCCGGATTTCTGTACATAAAGTATATAATTCATTAAACGTTATTTGACAACAAAATAACTTGGTCTTACCTGACAGGGTCGTTGTACTGCGAGTTTTTTGCAGCCATTTGCATCTTTCTTTTCCAGGTAGCGAATTCTCTCTTCCAGTGCATTGAGGAAAACTGAGGCGGCTATGAAAATGGCGTCTCGCAAAGACTCACGGGAAAAACACTTTGTTGTTGTTTTTTAATCTAAATCTAACATTACAGTTTGACAATATCTTTCCGCGTTATACAACAAAATAAACATACACTATACACCTAAAATGTCAGCTCTGTGTTTTTATAATGATTTAGGTAGTCTCGCGTGGACGTGATCCGGTCGCCATTGTTTTATTTGTTTACATTGCCGACATCAAAGGGGACCGCGAAAGGTGGAAATGAGCAGATTGAATGTGAGTACCCAAAGTGACAACAGTGGGCTGTTATGAGCTTAAGGGTCTTTTCATCGCATTATGGGCACTAATTGCTCCTCCTCAGTGTCAAGCATCAACATGTAGGCCTAGAGATAATTAACAGTGAATAAATTTGAAAACATATTCACATTACTTTAAAAGTCCTGATCGAGCTTGTTGAGTCCTACTAGTGCAAAGTGTGATTGTTCAATTTAGTTCTCTTTTATTCAAACTTCCTTTTGGATTACTCATTTTAAATCATCCTTGGCGTTGTCAGTTTCTTGTTGATTGATGTTTGTGTAATTTATCAAAATAACCTAGTAATTCGTTATAACCTGCCATTTTCAGAAACTTGCACAACACCTAAACAGACTTGCATCTATCGATTGGCCAGATAGACGGAAAAAAAAGGTAGCGATAACACTCACCATATACATGACATCACCAGTCGTGAGTGACGAAGATGACGTCAATTAGTTGCATTCCGTCCCCTTTGTTTGGGAGTCCAGCAAGCTTAGGGCATACCCGACGACACTGGACTTGGAAAGAATCTACACCCCCACTGCTCTCGTCATGGCCAACGTGAGGACGAGGATGAGGCATCCAATCAACCGGAGGGATCTCCGCCCAGGGATGCCCCTTATTGGGCTAACTGACCAACTCTTGCAATATAATTGAATTTATTTTCAATTTCATAATGTAATTTTTATTTTATTTTATTTTTGTATTGTAAGATGTGTGTTGTGTTATTGTATGATGTATATCATAGTGGATGTTTGGCGATAGTTGTGACATAGAGTGTGTGGCTGAATGCCAAGGCGTGCAAATAAATGTCCGATGCAGCTATGTTTTATTACTGTGTTAAGTTGTATGTTATTGTTATTTTTCACCATTAGCATGATTTTAGAAATAAATTTCATATCTAACATGCTATTTCAAGATAATAAGTGAATGAAAGTTTAACTGATGAAAAATTACTACTTTGTTATAAATGATATATGATTTCTTAAACTGGATTGAGTTATGCGAAAATGTTTTGCCCTGTTTTTGAGTGCTATATTACTAGTTATATGTATGATCTTTATTTGCCTTAAATGCTATTTCATATTCATGTTGAGAAAATAAAACAATGAATCTTATTATATATTCTGTTTTTCTTTAAGTGAATGTCATGATGATAACAAATTGCTTATATTGTTTTAAACAAGAGTTTATGATATGAATAAAGAAGAATGTTTAAATTTGGCTCTTTGAAACGCATATGAAAACCTGTGAACTTGAAATTGAAACCGGTAACTGAAACTATGCGGAAACTATGTCAGATTGTTGGTATCTGAAACTATGCTGAAACTATGTTGGATTGTTGGTAACTGAAACTATGCGGAAACTATGTCGGATTGTTGGTAACTGAAACTCTGTGGAAACCTGTTGGAGTCTTATTAATAACTGAAACCTTGCGGAAACCTGATGGATTCAAAGTTAACTGAAACTCAACGGAAACTTGTCGGAGTGTGGGTAATGGATATCTTGCGGAAACCTGTTGGATTGTGGGTATCGGAAACCTTGCGGAAACCCTTAGAAAGTGGGTAATTGTAAGTTTCCGTTATTGCGGAAACTCACTGGATTCTAGGTGGATTCTTCCACAACTTGAGAGGGTACGACTCTCACTTGATCATGCAGGCCATCGCGAAAGTCGACGGCAACCTGACGTGCATCCCCAACAACATGGAGAGATACATCTCCTTCATCTTAAACAGTCTGAGATTCATCGACTCTGTTCAGTTCCTCCTGTCGTCACTCGGCAGTCTGGTCAAGGCCAATGATACCTTCCCCATCACTGATCGATATACCGACGCCGAGACTCGACCCCTGCTGATGAGGAAGGGTGTGTACTCCTACGAGTACATGGATGGCTGGGCCAAGTTCGCCGAGACCCGACTACCCCCCCCATCAGAGAATTTTACAGCAACCTGACCGACTCGACAATATCCCAAGACGATTACTCGCACGCGATTAACGTATGGAATAAACTGGGCTGTAAGAATCTGGGTGACTACCACGACCTGTACTTGAGGACAGATGTACTCCTGCTAGCCGACGTGTTTGAGACGTTTAGGAGGACGTGTTTTAAGCAGTATAAACTCGACCCCGCATGGTACTACACCAGCCCAGGTCTGTCGTGGGATGCATTGTTGAAAAAGACCGGAGTTAAGTTGGAATTGCTCAACGATTACGACATGCACCTATTCATTGAGAAAGGCTTGCGAGGTGGGATTTCCATGTCTACCAAACGATACGCGAAAGCAAATAATCAATACGTGAAGGGCTACAACCCGAGCAAGCCAACCATTCATATTCTCTACCTCGACGCCAACAACCTGTACGGCTGGGCCATGAGCCAGTATCTACCCACAGGGGGATTCGAATGGGTATCGCACGAGATTGATGTTATGAGCATCGCGGACGATTCGAGCAAAGGCTATATCCTCGAGGTGGACTTGGAATACCCCAAGGCATTACACACATCACACAACAGCTACCCCTGGCCCCCGAACGTATGAGGGTTAACCCAGACTGGATGTCTGAGTACCAACATAACTTGTTATGTGGGCGGGTGGCAGACGTTGAAAACCTAGTGCCCAACTTAATGAATAAGACTAAGTACATCGTTCACTATCGCAACCTACAGCTGTACCTGTCGTTGGGTATGAGGCTGACCAAAATACAAAGGGTGCTCGTGTTTAACCAGAGCCCCTGGATGGAACCTTAACATCAGAATGAACACAGACCTGCGAAAGCTGGCCACCAGTGACTTTGAGAAAAATCTCTACAAGCTCATGAACAACTCGGTGTTCGGTAAGACTATGGAGAACCTGAGGAAACGCGTGACCGTGAAGCTGGTTCAGTCGAATGAGGAAGACAAGCTCAGGAGACTGATAGCCAGCCCGGCACTCAACCGGAGCAAGATATTCACCGACGACCTGGTTGCCCTACACATGAAGAAAAGCCACATAAAATTCAACCGGCCTGTTTACGTGGGGATGAGCATCCTCGATTTATCCAAACACCTGATGTACGACTTTTTTACTACAACGAACTGAAAAAACAGTAGGACGACAGGTGTTAAGTGCTGTACACTGACACGGATTCCCTGCTAATGGTGATTCGAACCAAGGACGTGTACGAGGACATGAAAAAACGCCTCGATTTGTATGACACCAGCAACTACCCCAAGGACCATGCCATACACAGCACGGTAAATAAAAAGGTCCTAGGTAAGATGAAGGACGAGTGTGCTGGCACGCCCATAGCTGAGTACATAGGCTTGAGACCCAAGATGTACTCCATCCTGAAGGCTGACAATGGTGAGATCCGGAAGGTGAAGGGTGTTAAGAAGTACGTGGTTAAACAACACATCAAACACGCCAGATTCAAGGAAGCCCTGTTCAAGACCCGTACCTTTAGACATAAAATGAACACGCTTAGAAGTGATGAGCATAGGATATACGGGCATAGGATATACGGACTGACGATAAACAAGACGTCCCTGTCGCCTATGGACACTAAGCGTTTGATAGCTATTGATGGGATCAACACGTACGTGTACGGGCATGAGAAAATTGAACCAAGAACATAGGTGTATATATAAATACAATACCCTGTCGGGGCAACATGTCACAGAACCAGAGAAAGTTTGAGGCTATTTACTACAGCCCGCGTGGGTACTGGAAAGGAGCTAGCGCCATACATAAGCTGGCTAAAATGGCGCGAGTACCCCCAGGTGAGGCCAAAGCGTGGCTTGAAAAACAAGCCCTGTGGCAGATCTATTTACCGGCACCACGCTACATGCCTAGAAGGAAGTTCGGCATTAACATACCCAATAGCGTTCACCAGGCCGACCTCCTGTTCCTACCCCACGACAAGAGGTACAAGTATGCCTTTCTGTCGTGGACGTTGCCAGTCGCTACAAGGAAGCCGAGCCCTTGACCGCAAAAAACTCGGCCCAGGTAGCCCGCGGATTCGAATGCATATACAAGCGCAGTCTGCTGACGTGGCCAACAGAGCTGCAAGTTGACCCCAGGTTGGAGTTCATGGGTGTCGTGTCACACCTGCTAGACAAACAGGATACCAAGATCAGGCGTGGCACGGCCGGAGCCCATCGCAGCCAAGCCATAGTTGAGAGATTCAATAGGACTTTGGCAGAGCGCTTATTCGGGCATCAGTATGCGAGAGAGATGACCAACCCGGGGAAACGATCGACTGAATGGGTAGCGTAGTGGTGTCGGCCATCAACCACGAAATCACCCGTCTCACCAGCAAGAAACCAGCTGACGCTATCAAACTAAAATCAATAGTGGCAGAGTCGTCTGCACCATTGCGTGGGAAGGAGAAACAGATACCAGATAGGTACCTCGTGAGGTACCTCTACCAGCCGGGGGAACACGAAGGGGATAGTCGTAAGCGAGTCACCGATCCGATATGGTCAGTCAAAACTTACAATATAGATAAAGTGGACGTCAAAGCCGACGAGCCGAACTTGTACTACTTAAGAGATGGGCCAGGGAGAGGGTTCGTTAGAGAGGAATTATTGATCATACCGTACGGTGCAATGTTACCTCCTGTCAACACGTCATAGCGGCACAGTAGTGCCACGTGTAGCCGGGAAGTAACTGGGGGCTCGAAAGTAGTAGATATACTGCGGCGAGATCTAAGGGTCTGACAAAAGCTTTATTTGTGAAATAAAGCTTTGCAGAGGCTTTTGTTGGACTTGGGCTCGGACTATCATTATATCTACTACTTAGGTTGTTCATGAGCGATCCGACCATGGTCTGCAGGGACTTGTCTAGAGCTCGAATTTCACTCAGGGGTAATGGACTATCGTCTAGCGTGTTGTGGCACGTCTTTCACATCACCGTGATCCATAGCGTTCGCCGTGTCGCCGAGTTAGGTCCTTATGTTTTGCAGACCTCGGACGACCTTCGGCAGAAGTTTGGAATATGCGCCGCGGTAATCTAGCAGGTTTAATTTGTCGTGGATCAGTTGATTACCCCCATGGTATCTGGCTAGTGTCAACAGGGAGAGGGTTTTTTTTCGTGTGTTTGTTCATGAGATCAATCTCCAGATGGGCTTTCAATCGCGAGTCCCTTCTTGTCGATTTCGAACTTCAGATAGTCTTGCTTTAATGCATCGTAATAATCGTCCACGCTCTGCTTTAAAAGTTGGTTGCCCTAGGTGTCGCCCATGAACAAGGTGTCCGCTGCATCTTCATCATCGTCCAGCAGAGACTGGCCGCAAATTGAATGACGTCCGTGTGGGAAGAGCTTTCGCGCAAGACAAGCTCGATTCAATGCCGGCAAAGGACAAAGGCGTCACCAAAGTGAACGGGAACCCGTTTTGCATACCGCTCAACGTCGAGCTGCTCGAGGGACACATGCCATTTAACCAGGGCATGCTGGGCAACCGGCTGAAATATGAACCTCACGTTCAACGATTACGGCAAAGTTATTGTCATGCCCGACAGCACAAAGGCCAGCTACATCATCGCCAACATCTCATTGGAGTTCGACATGATCACGAGCACAGAACTGGCCCGGCAGATTCGCAACCAGATCTCTGGAAAGCTGTCCATCCTGTATGATCGTGTGCTGCAGCACCGGACGATCGTCAAGGACAAGATCGACACGTTGTGGAACATCAACCTGGACGTGCCGGCCCGATCGATAAAAGGCATCTTCATCATTCCCATGGTGTAATACCAGCCATTTCAAGGAAACAGCAAATTCACTTTGAATCCCGAGATCACGAAAGTGGAAGTGACCATCAAAGGCATGCCCATCCAGCTGTTCAGCCAAGGCATGTGAGCTCACCAGCAGTTGACTACCGGCCATCAGTAGATGACAGTGGACGTCACTTCAAGAACGGCAGCGAGGGGATCACCATCCAAATCACCAAGAAGATGCAAATCACCAACAAGTTAAATTTATATTTGTACGTGATTATGGACGCTTAACTCAATATAGACAATGGAAGATTCGTGCAAGCCATTTATTGATTTACCTTACTGTGCCATCGTGTACAGTCAGACGGGATGCAGCAAGATGGCATTTGTGCTGGACATCCTGGAAGACATACACAGACCGTGGGTGATGACTGACCCGGACGTGCACAAAATCGATCCGGGACCGCGCCTTCAGGACTGGTTGCGCGCTTACCATGACAAGGACTGGACGTCCTGGACGACTGCACCGCCAATAAGGAAATCGTGAAAAAGGGACATGCTGCCGTACCTGTCTCGGGACGGGACACGTAACACAGCGTTTGGACGCTGACTTAGAAATTCAACACAGTGCTGAAAGACTTACGTGAACAGATGCGATGGATTGCCATATTTCACTGCAAGGACAGGGGATTCGTTCGAGGAATGCTTCGCGAGAAAGCGATGTGATTCCCAACAGAACCCGAGCGAGAACACGCGGAAGAAACTGTTAGCCGAAATGAAACACGCCAAACTCGTGCTTAATAATGGACCAACCCGTGGCTTATCGAATGTTTTAGATTAGCTTAGCCAAAAATGCTTAGGAACTGCTTAGCAAAAGTGCTAGAAAATTTATTTATATAGACATAGCAAGCAGTCAGTTTACTTTCGATACTAAGCCGAGTTTAGACAGAGATTATATCTGAATTACTTTATACTATGGTGAGTTTTATGGAACTTATCATTGTGTGTGACTTGACTTTCATCTCATTGTGTTTAACTTGCGTCCGGATTTTATTTATTCAGACTTAAAAATCGTTTGTTACATTATAAGATGGAGTGCAACGAATTGCTCAGTAGTAGATATAATGATAGTCCTGGATCAAGTCCGACAAAAGCCTCTGCAAAGCTTTATTTCACAAATAAAGCTTTTGTCAGGCCCTTAGATCCCGCCCCAGTATATCTACTACTTTTGAGTCCCCAGTTAACTTCCCGCACGTGGCACTATGACGTGTTGACAGGAGGTAACATTGGGTCGTCGGGTATGATCAATAATTCCTCTCTAACGAGCCCTCCCTGGCCCATCTCTTAAGTAGTACAAGTTCGGCTCTTGGCTTTGATGTCCACTTTATCTATGTTGTAAGTTTTGACTGACCATATCGGATCGGTGGCTTGCTTACGGCTATCACCCTCGTGCTCCACCGGCTGGTATAGGTACCTCGTGGGGGCCCTATCTGGTATTTGTTTCTCCTTCCCACGCAATGGTGCAGACGACTCTGCCACTATTGATTTTAGTTTGATAGCGTCAGCTGGTTTCTTGCCGGTGAGACGGGTGATTTCATGGTTGATGGCTGACACCACCTGAGGTAGCCACGCTACCCATTCAGTCGATCGTTTCCCCGGGTTGGTCATCTCTCTCGCATACTGATGCCCAAATAAGCGCTCTGCTAAAGTCCGATTGAATCTCTCAACTATGGCTTGGCTGCGATGAGCCCCGGCAGCACCACGCCTGACCTTGGTATCGTGTTTGTCTAGCAGGTGTGACATGGCACCCATGAACTCCCGCCGGGGTCGACTTGCAGCTCTGTTGGCCACGTCAGCAGACTCGCGTTTGTATATGCATTCGAATCCGAGGGGCTACCTGGGCCGAGTCTTTGGCGGTCAAGGGTTTGGCTTCCTTGTAGTGACTGGCCCGTCCACGACGGTTAAGGCATACTTGTACCTCTTGTCGTGGGGTAGGAATAGATGGTCGGCCTGGTGAACGCTATTGGGTATGTTAATACTGAACTTCCTTCTAGGCACGTAGTGTGGTGCGGGTAAATAGATCTGCCACAGGGCTTGTTTTTCAAGCCACGCTTTGGCCTCACCTGGGGTACTCGCGCCATTTTAGCCAGCTTATGTATGGCTAACTCCTTTCCAGTACCCACGCGGGCTGTAGTAAATAGCCTCAAACTTTCTCTGGTTCCGTGACATGTTGCCCCGACAGGGTATGGTAATTACATATATACACCTATGTTCTTGGTTCAATTTTTCTCATGCCCGTATTGCATGCGTGTTGATCCCATCAATAGCTATCAAACGCTTAGTGTCCATAGGCGACAGGGACGTCTTGTTTATCGTCAGTCCGTATATCCTCTGCTCATCACTTCTAAGCGTGTTCATTTTATGATTGAAGGTACGGGTCTTGAACAGGGCTTCCTTGAATCTGGCGTGTTTGATGTGTTGTTTAACCACGTACTTCTTAACACCCTTCGCCTTCCGGATCTCACCATTGTCAGCCTTCAGGATGGAGTACATCTTGGGTCTCAAGCCTATGTACTCGGCTATGGGTGTGCCAGCACACTCGTCCTTCATCTTACCTAGGACCTTTTCATTTACCGTGCTGTGTATGGCATGGTCCTTGGGGTAGTCGCTGGTGTCATACAAATCGAGGCGTTTTTTCATGTCCTCGTACACGTCCTTGGTTCGAATCTCCATTAGCAGGGAATCCGTGTCAGTGTACAGCACTTAACACCTGTCGTCCTACTGTTTTTTCAGTTCGTTGTAGTAAAAGTCGTACATCAGGTGTTTGGATAAATCGAGGATGCTCATCCCCACGTAAACAGGCCGGTTGAATTTTATGTGGCTTTTCTTCATGTGTAGGGCAACCAGGTCGTCGGTGAATATCTTGCTCCGGTTGAGTGCCGGGCTGGCTATCAGTCTCCTGAGCTTGTCTTCCTCATTCGACTGAACCAGCTGGTGGCCAGC